>NW_007252888.1:16470-46931 GCF_000164805.1 Carlito syrichta
AAAAAAAAAAAAAAAAAAAAATATATATAGGTTAGGGAGTTGAATTATATATATATATATATATATAATTCAACTCCCTAACCTATCATCTACAATTGATTTATACCATTTCAATTTCACCTGCATATTGTTTTCTTTACTTACCCAAATCTGAAGAATTGTAATGTCAATTCTGCAATCAAGACTATTAAAAAGACAGGGTCAAAGTCATCTGGCAATGGTTGACAAGTTCATGAACTTTAAACTGTTTACTAATAAATCTGTTTACTATGCACAAATTATAATCTTTTGGCAATTTAGATAGGCTACTTTCTATCTTGTTACTTCTTATATTTACACATTTTTACCTTTAATATATGCCTTGTTCTTGAATATAGATATATAGAATTGTGGAGAAAATCTGAATGCAAGATTTTTGTGTACATATCCGTTGAAAGATGCTGGGGCTTCTTTTCACATAATGAATTGGTGCATTTAGTCACTTACATGCATGTAAACCCTGTCTGCCCTCCACAATGGGATTCTTTGTCTTTCCTTTATTCTAGCTATGGCTGTTTATATGCCATATTATATTCTCTAATTTCCTTTTATCTTTTCTTTATTTTGCAATGTCTCAGCACGTGTCTTTTTAAAACAAGTTAATTTAGCCAATTACTCCAGTTGGGTTGAAGATAAAATCTTTAATTTATCCAGCCCTCTTTTTACTCTTTCTAGGATACTCTTTCCATTAATTTCATGAAACATTCTAATTCTCCAGTTTAGGGAAAAGCTAATAGCATCAGCATACACATGCGTGCACACATACACATACACTCAGATGCAAACAAAAGGCATATCTATACTTTTGAAACTAATTATTTTCCTTCTTTTGTAGTAAATAATTCTTTGTACTTTTCAGAGCCCCTGAAAAGATCTCAACTTGAGAAATCTATATTACATATACTTTATTCTTAAACTGCTTTCATTCATTTACATTTTTGGTAAAACCAAGTTCCAGCTCTTTTCTTGAGAGACTATATTGACAGACTAGAGGATAAGGACAAATAATACCTGGAGGAATATCTGGGAAAATAATTCTTGGGCAAGATAAGAAGAGCAGTACTGAGAAGCTTGGAGCACTTGAAAATAGGAATGCTATTTTTTCATTCATCCACTTATTAAAACATTGTATGTATCAGTTATTGTCTTGGGCAGAAGGGCAGATGATAAATGCCTTCTCTGATTGTCCGAGAAAGACGTGATGTAAAAATTGATGCGCAAGCCACTAAGTGAATACGTAGTTGGAAGGGACCAGCTCTACCTGGGGCAAGTTTCAAAAAGAAGGACATTTGAGATAGGTTTTGAAGATGATAGAAGATACTTAAAATTACCTGTTGTATTGATTTCACATTTCTGATCTACATGTAAGTTCATCATTAATGTAGGCATATCCTGCCTATATGATTTGACATGTTTAAATGCCTTTATTTTTGTATTCATATAAACCACTTCTGCTTCTAATTTGGATAAACTAAAAGACATGATATGTGTTTCAAGTACGATACATTTTGTTCCCAAATATGTGCTCTCTGCTGCTTTTGTGTGTAAATAGGCTTTTTGCTCACTCTGTATAAATAGTGCAATGACATTAATACCCAAAATATAACTATGTTGAATCAGATGAGAAGATCACAACCACAGAAAGTGAACTATAAATGACAACATATTTCAATATTTGACCATTCGTTTTTTTAAATTAGGGTTACGATATTTGTACACCTTCTCCAATTCCCTTGCCTGCTTCCTTCCTGACTCATTACATTTTATTCCCTCTCGCTCTCAGAGCTTGGTGCTTGAACTTCTCAATTTAATCTTTGCCTCAAGCTTTACTTTCTAGAAGGCCAGGGTCAACATAATTCCTGCCTCAGGATGGGGCTTTGGAGTTGGATACTTAGATCTTGGAAAACAAAAACTGTTGGCATTAGGTGGCATCATAATAATGATGAGATCTATGCTGTTTATAAGGATCATGATGCTAAAAAATTATTTGTGATGAGTAGAGTTCCTAAAAATTTTGGTCGAAATGAGCCAAGGAAGATGTTCTCCAAGTTGTCACATGATCAGAAAGTCAGAAAACAATTTGCAGGCTTAGTAGTTTTCCAAAGATAAAGTTAGCACTTTTGGAGTGACAGAGTGGGGCACTGAGATCTGAGATTAGGGCAATAGATGGATGAATCTGATAATACAGTATCCCCAAATTTCAACCCTGGGCTATTGTCAAAGGACATACTTCAGCCTCCCTTTACCTCAAGACTCTGTACTGACCTCACATGAGGCAAGTGGCTCGCAACACGACACTGACTTTGGATGTGCTTCTATCCCCCACATTCCCTGCAGTCCATACCCAAAGTCAGATCTCAGCACAGCCTCAAAAGAGAAGCCAAAGCTCAAGGAAAAAATAATCTGTACTGGAAAATTAATAGTGGCACCTGGCCAAGTAATGACAAGAAACTGGAAAGGATGTGTGGATCCGAGTACTGAAACTGTGAGATAGGGTAGGAGGTGGAGTAGATCCAGAATCTAACAAGTCAGGATTTAATATTTTAGAAAGGACTACAAGAATTTTCTGAGTTTTCTCCCAGAAACTTAGACTCAATAATGGCCAAGAGTAAAGTGGAAATGCAAGCACTCCCTTTGAACAATAAAGACCATCAGAAATTTCTGGCATATGAGAATGTTATAATGACTTTTTTGTGTAGAGTTGAAGAATGCACACATGTTCAACTTTCCTGGGAAAGGATGAAGGATCCTCTCTTCATGTGAATAGTAAGTGATGCACTATGCAGTATTTTACCAGAATGGGGATAGGTACAAGGGTCTTTGGTAGCATGGTAGTGACCATCCTTTGTAAAGTGAGGTCTTTAGTAAGGAATACAGCCTTTGACCTGGCTTCCCAGTGTCCTTTTGGAAAGATAGGATTCTGAAGAACCAAGATGAATATAATCACCACAATGTGCAACTGGGCCAGAGTGGCAGAGTCTTAATCTACAAATATCTACAGTAGCAACTAACAGATTGTGATGCAGATGAACAACTGAATAGGGTGTCACATGATTTATGCAATAGGAAAAAAAAATCAAGAGCAGGTTAGAAGAAGGCTAATGACAGCTATTGCAGTGGAAAGTCACAACTATTGACCGAGTTTCCATATATAAACTGTGTCACATTCCCAGGATATGTTGATGGAAGGGCAGGCTGAGTTACCTTTAGTAATTACCCTGTAATTTCTTTTTTTTTTTTTCTAATTTTTTTTTTTTTTTTGAGTTGGAGATTCTCTCTGTCACCCAGACTGGAGTGCAGTGGCCGCTCTCGGTCACCACAGCTTCGATCTGCTGGGGCTCCGGCGATCCTTCCGCCTCAGCCTTCCGAGTAGCCGAATTACAGGCACACGCTACCACGCCCGGCTGATTTTTTGATTTACTGTAGAGGTGAGGTATCTCCAAGTTGCCCGGGTGGGTCTTGAACCCGCAGGCTCAGGCAATCCACTCACCTCAGCCTCCCGAAGCGTGGGATTACAGGCTGAACCACTGACTCCGGCTACCCTGTAATTTCACAGCAAGTATACACAATAAATGTCATTCCAGTTGTTCCTCCAAAGAGTCATGGAGCTGTTGCCAAGGCAACTGTGTACCAGAGAATGGAAAATAGGCAAATTTTTAGAAGAATGTTGGGAATGGGGGTCTAGGTGACATTGATGGTTGGAGATTTGAAGAGCTACCATCGTTTACCAGTGAGAATGAGGGTGAAGGTCAATGCAATTCTGATTTGAGGGTTTGAGGTCATTTTGCAGGTCTGTGGATCCACCTTGTGGTACTTCTCCAGAGATCTGACATGCTGGGAGTCCATAGGTAGATATAAAGTAGTATGAATGGTCATTGTGTGGGATATAAACATTGTGGATCTTCTTATTTTCCCTTAACTCCATCTTTTCTCACTCATGGTCAAAAATATTTTCATGTTGATTTTCTTTTCCGTTTCCAGACTTGAATGAAATGTTCCACCACAGAATATCATCTTTAGTGGTCCACAAAGTTGCCAAGGGAGCTAAATGGCACAATATGAAGGTGTGAGCAAGTTAGCTCTCTATAGGGAGAATTTTGCCAGTGAGAAATAGAAAACTAAAAGAAACTGTGTGAATAAATACCTCCTTTACCCTTTTATGGGATGCTCTGTGGCATGGTTTCTCCTTGCTAACCTGTCAGGAAAGCCTGGATTGCCAAGTAAACTTGCTTCTGAGCAACCAGTACGGTCTCTTAAAATCTTATGGTGAAGAAATTGCCATCACAGAAGTGAATTGTGAAATAATACTCTTCATGTTTAATTTTCTCATTTCTACCTTTCTCTTTGCTATCATCAGCCTGGTCTTGGACTTTCCAAGAAGCATCAACACCTCGACTCTTTCCTTAGGTTCTAATATAGAAAACGAGTTGAAGAGATTGTGTATTTAAGGACAACTTAATCACTTTTTAGTCAAAAGATGTTTTGGGGGAATTAGGCTATTTCACATGTTCTGTTGGGTCAAAGTCATTGAGCACAGAAAATACGAAGCATTATTTTCTTTCAATTTGACATAGATTATAATTTCCCATTGTTGACAAAATAGCCTAACAATCCATATTTGGTCTATTTTATATCATTTGGTCTTCCATTCAATTCTTTTGGAGATATTTAGATTGGCAAGTTGAAACAGAATTAATTCACGTACCTCCTCTTTGCAATAACTACTCTGTCACATCTCTTTTGAGTTTCAGTCAGTTCTGACTAAGCGCTATATCAATTTCCTCCTCTTCCAGCAATGCCATTTCCTCTCCTTCTGTCTCAGTTACTGTCTGTGCTATCAGGTAACCCAAGATAAAAAATGCAGCTTGTGTGTACTCCACACACAAAGTGATTTGTGTGCTCGTTTTAAAAGGAGCAGGTGAGCTGCCAGAGAGCAGAGTGGCGTTCACAGGAGGTGTCTGATCAACAGAGATGAGGGGAAGAAGGGCAGCGTCCTCTCCCATGAGAACAGCAGACCAGAAATTAATCTGGAGGGATTCAGGAAGGATGCTGGAAGATGGCAAATAGTTTTATCAGAAGGTCACAGAGGCTGACCTAAATATATAAATGCCAAAGGGGAATAGCAAAAAGAGTGGTGTTTTGAGGTAGAATAGGAGGCATCTGTTTTAAATTAAAAAAATATAAGCTTTAGAGAAGTTGGGATTCCCTCACTCATAATTAACTGTCACCTTGTGGGGTCTAAATGTTTAAAAATTCCAGCAAACATACTCTAAAATGACATAAATAATAAAAGCTCAATAGAACTCAACATGTAATGCAATGTGCCACACAACAAATGAGAATATAATGGCTCATGGGTTGGAAAATGAAGAGCATTGTCCCTGACTATACCATTGAAAACTTGCCAATTTCAGCACGGATACTGCTCTTGAAAGCAAATAAGCAGCAGGATTGGCCATATGTGCCTTTCTATTAATGATCTGAAAGTTACGACTGATTCAGAATGCATTGGAAGAAACTTTAGCAGCAATAAACCATAACAGCTAAACTCACCCTAAAGTCAGCCCATGTGGTAGAAGCACATCTCATTGTAACAGATGAATTCCCTGTCAATAGAGACCCCATTACTGAAGCTAGAGGCACATGTGTAAATATCTGGATTTCTGTCATCAAATGGGATTTATTCAGCTTTAAAATAAAAGTTGAAGAAAGTATATATTTCATTGATAAAGGAAATATTAGAAATCAACCTCAATATAATCCACAACGTTAAAGCGAAAAACAAAATTTAATGTCCAGTACTAATATAATTTAGCATTATAAAGCTGTGTGACAGAGAGAGAAATAAGGTTTGCAGTCTTGGAGAATTAATTACATGTCATCTTATATACCATCCAAACACTAAAGTGGTAGCAATATCTCAATCACATGAAGAAGGCGAAAGTACCTTTGTAATTATTTTAAGATTGCACAACAAAGGAAAACTTCCCCAATCTTTAACTCAGTAATTAAAATGATTGCAATTTAACATTCCTGAACTATGGAAACATAACAAGTGCTTTTTAATCTATATAAAAGAGAGATTACATTAATTCAATAGCAAATTCAGTATTATCAAGCATATAGAATAATAAAGTTCGATGAATACTTAATTTGTGTTGTAAAATATAATGTTTGTTATGTTTGTTTAGGTTAGCAGTGTGATGTAATAAAAGACAACTTTTATAGTGATAAAAAGTCATGCTTCATGTTACATAAATTTAAGAATGTTGTGTGCCTTTGTCTTTCATAAATTTACTAAAGGATATCAGGTTAATGCTAAAATTAAATATTGACTATTATATAACAACTGTGAATTAGATAATGATTAGAACATATTGCAAGTATAAATGTAAGACTCTCCTAGAAAATGAATATTCAGAGATTTCTTGGGTTACTTAAGTCAAGATGAAAGGGAATAAATTCTAGCTAAAAATTATATATTTTTATCTGTTTCATAAACTAAGAAAATTACTTTAAAATATCAGAAATATGGCCCCATTTGGCTCAATTGTTCTAAGATTTGTTTTCCAATTCATTTGTATCTGTTTCTTCTTGGACTTGAGTGTCTAATACTTACTAATAGTTATCATTTGCCAAAATCCCTCCAAAACAGTGACAGTGCCCTTTCTTTATTTATGTATTCATCTACTAATTTTTTTTTCAGTCCACACGTACTGAGTGACTACTGTATGTCAGGCACTATTTTATGTTCAGTGAAGGAACAGGGAAGTCTGTTGCTGTTATGGAAGAAATATTTTAGTGGAAATATTTTATTTGCTCAGATAATACAGCAAATACATCAATATATTCTGCAATTCCAAGTAATCATATATTCTACAGTGAAACTTTCTAGGATAAGGTAACACAGATGGTGTAGAAACAGGATAGTCATTGATGGCCTTTCTGAGGAGAGGATATTTGGGCCAAAACAAAAATAAATGAGATCTAACAATTCTGAGGCCCTTAGGTAAGAATAAGTTTTGTTTAGTCAAAAAACAGAAAAGATTTTGTAGAGCAATCAGGGTAATTCAGTAGGCTAGTGTTAGAAAGGAATTTGGAGCCTGGCTCAGTGGCTCAGCTTGTAATTCCGCGCCTTTGGGAGGCTGAGGTGAGTGGATTGCCTAAGCCCGCGGGTTCGAGACCCGCCTGGGCAGTGAGACATCTCTACAATAAATCAAAAAATCAGCTGGGCGTGGTAGCACATGCCTGTAATTCCAGCTACTTGGAAGGCTGAGGCGGAAGGATCGCCGGAGCCCCAGCAGGTCGAGGCTGCGGTGGCCGAAAGCGGCCACTGCACTCCAGTCTGGGCGACAGAGTGAAATTCCAACTCAAAAAAAAAAAAAAAAGAAAAAAGAAAAGAAAGGAATTTGGATAGGTATGCAGGTTTGGATGACACAGGGCCTTATAGACCACGATAAAGTAGTTGAGTCCTATTCTGAAGTTACTGGGAAGAATTCTAAGAATTTTAAACAAAGTTGTGATGAAATCTCATGTATAATGTATACTTCAAAAGATTATTCTCATTGATATGAGTAGAATAGATTGTAGGGGCCAAAAATATAAAGAGCGAAATGAGTAGCTGGAGTGAAAGACATTTGTAGGAAGATGACTATAACCGTGAGATTTGAGAAAGAGGCAGTTTGAACGAGTGAGACAGAATTCTCCATGGGTGCTCTCTAGCTTTGTGTTAGGCGTGTGTGTGTAAGTGGTAGGCTTGCACATTGGTGGTGAATGTGCTTCCGGCAGTCAAGTGAAGGACAAACCAGGAAAGAGATGTGGAGGGAGAAAGATGCTTTTCTGAAGCCCATCAGACCACTCTGCTGCTTCCTCTTGAGTGGTCATTTTTATTCGCACTAGTCAGAGTGTGGTAGAGAAAAGCATTTCTCTCCTTTAATAAACGACACGTTATTGTTAATATTCTCTTAAAATCAAAGAGGAGGGACATATTCATTTCTCTCAATAGAAAATTCAAGTCCTTATTCTACTCCATAAAGTTAATTCTGGTGTCTGAAATGAATAAAATAAACTTGGCCACTTAAAAAGGTAACACACAAGAACATGTTTTCCAGTTCTCCTCTTAAATTGACTGGGCAAGATTAGGAGGCCGGGATAAACCAAGGTTGTAATAAAGTTCAGTGCTAGAGATATAGTGTGAATAGAGAGTTAGATCATGAAATTATAGCAAAAAATAAGTGAGGGAAATAATTGCCCCAAATCAGTCCATGGTAGAGAACAAGGCTGTTCACCAAATCTCATTTTCTTTTCTTCCTGAGAACACAGCAAGCCATTTCTGTGCTTCTCTAGACTTAGGTGACCCTCTTCTGTTCATTGGAACGTGGAAGAATGTTAGACATGCTATTTCAGGTCTGATCTTTAAAACCTCTTGTGTGGCCTTCTACACAGGATAAAATAGAAGAGTTCAAAGCAAGAAGGGATGACTTCTCCCTGCACAGCAAACCTGCATTACACTGTCCCATGAGTCAGACATAAGCTTCTACTACATGAATCTACCAAGATTAGGAGTTGTCTACTGCAACAGCTGGCCTATCTTGTATCACAGGGCATCCTAGGTCTATTCTTTCTCCTGAAAATTTGCACTGAAAATGAACATTAGTTTTATTTCCTGAAAATAAGGATTATAGTAAGGGCGATACCAAATTAATAAGACCTAGAGAGTGTTGGAGGAAAGGATTTCTCTCTTTAAACAAATGATACGTTATTATTAATGTTCTCCTAAACTCAAAGAGGAAAAATGTATTCATTTCTTTTAATAGAAAATTAGAGTCCTGAATCTATCCCATAAAAGTTAATTCTGGTGTCTGAAATGGACATACTAAATCTGGTCTCTTAGAAACATGACATAGAAGAATAATTTTTCCAAAGAAAATATCATCCTTGGGAGTCTACATATAGAAGACTATTTACAAACTCCATTTTCTTATCACCAACTATTTTATTAATTATTATACACTAATAAGCATAAACATAAATGAGTAAGGATTTCAAATGGGCACTCATTAACTTCCTCTAGACTGACTATGCAGTGTCATTTTACAATATACATATTACACATGATCAAATGTTTCTTTTTACAATTTTATGTTAATTATTAAACTTAGAATTAACTATTATGAATAATTATGAACACATTCTATCCATTGCTACTATCATTCATGTTTTTATAACAAGGACTACATCCCAGAAAGAAAAACCTCATTATATTTAAGTCTCATTTGTGTGCTTTGGACTTCAACTGTTTAAAATATCAGAGAAATAACTAACATATTCAAGGGCAATTCAAACCTGCTCTAATGAAAATAACGAGAAAAACAAAATTTCCATTATTTTTTCCGACTCTTTATTTTTTAGACAATATTTTCTTGATATAGACAATATAAAAATAAGTACAAATAGTGATTAATCATTTTTCTGTAAACAATGCTGAATATTAAATTATGAGAATATTTATGTAATAGTTCATTTTTGTATCTTCAATCTATGATTTGTTCTATCAGCAAAAATATGACTATGAATGTTTTAACAATAAGACAAAGTCGTTTGCTTAAAAGAAAAACAAAGGAATATTGAAGAATGTAAATACATTATCTTAGAGTTCATGGTATCCAGCAATATGAGCAGACTTAAATCCATGCTGTAGGTAGGACACAGGTGAAAAAAAGATGTATTTAATCTGGAAATATTTTATTATGTAGAAAAATAGCATTCTAGTTGGAAACAAAATATCTTTGAGCATTATGCTCACATAGAAAGCAACTGTCCATAAGGCACAATGGTGAGTAATGGGGAAAAGTTGTAGAAGGAAGTTTGAAGCTTAATATAATGGGGGGCAAACAATTGAATATTTAGTCTTTAATTAGAATGAATTACCACTTATGATAGCAAGTTGCATTTTGCTCAGATAACTAAGGAGATCATCATTTGCTGGAGGTGCAGTGGATACAAGGATACCACATGACATTGCTATGCAGGATTGGGCTTGATGTCCACTAGGGTTCCTTCTACCTCTTACATTCTATGATTTTAAGTCAGAGAATCCCCATTCTGCTTTTGATCACATGAAATGAACAGTAAGTATTTGCATTTGATTTATCATTGAATTGGCCAGTGATGGAAAGCTTATCAAGCACTGACAGATTTGTTGAGTTATCAAATTTTGAAGAGTTGGCCTAAGGATAAGGCTTCATGGTGAAGAATGAGCACCTCACTCACCATTTAAAACTCAGTAGGTTCTAGGTTGTACAGTTAGCTATGCTCCAGAAGGTATGCATGCATTTTTCTTATCTTCAGCAGCACAGAAAAGTACCATGGAATATTTTTTTCTCTATAACGTTGCCCATAGCTATAGCAGAGAAATACAGCAAGATGTGCTGCCTCCCTTCCTCTTCAGTGAAAGGACTATTCTCCCAGGTTTGGGGATGGCTGTCCCTGGCAACCTTCAGCTGTCAACCTCTTCTGTGATGGCTTTGGGGTGGAGAGCTGCCTGCCCATATTCCTTACTGGGGTTTTACAGGCCCAGCAATTTTGACTCATCGAGGGATATTTATGTTCCATTACTCCTCTTGAGGGTCAGACAAGCCAAGGTTTCTCAAGTTTGGTACTACTGACATTTGGGGCTGGATAATTCTCTGTGGCAGACGGTTCTCTCATGTACTCTCTTGTACTCACCATAAGCCAGTAGCAACTCCACACTCCTACCTAATAAAAAATGTCTCCAGCATTATCCAATGTTTCTTGAGTGACAAAATCGCCCCCACTTGAGAATCACTGGGCTAATGTTGTCGGGACAGCAACTCCTCCCACTTTCCAGATCCCTCCCCCATCAGGTGTTGATTCCAATGAACCTTCACAATAAACATCTCTAACACCAAACCCTGTCTCAGATTCAACGGAAAAAGAAAATACTACTTAATTACAAAACTGACTAGGCCCTAGGTTTTTAGGAAGGCAGCTATAATTCAGCAAATCTATTTTTACCTCTTTGCAGAGGTTGTTTAAAGAAGCAGAGAGGTTTAAAGGTGAGGTAGATAGACACCACTTTATCAAACGAATGAATCTCTGAATATGCAAAAATACAGGCAGAGGAAAATGTGGGGATGCAATTGCTCTGCACAATTTAAAAGATGGGTTTTAAAAAATTATTTTAAGGTCATATGGGCAACAGTCCGGTCAGGAGAAACTTAAAGATGGACAAAGTTGAGAGAGGTGAAGACCTGTGAAAAATTTGGTCTAAATAAGAATTATGTGGGTGGGGAAAGAGCTTATTGTTGTTATCATGACATATATAAGACTTTTGTCTAACCTTCAGTAAAAATCTGCTACACTCTCAAGTACCTTATATGCATGGTTATTTTGTGTGTGTGTGTGTGTGTGTGTGTGTGTGTGTGTGTATGTGTTTTAAAACAGAGGAAAGAGGGGTGTATTTCAAGTTCTGGGCACAGCCTTTTGTGGAAAATCAGCATGCATTATGCAAGGATGTTGATCCTTACAATTAATATATTCAAGAGTAGCTTTGAGTTTGAAGCTCAAGACAACATATGTAGGTTCTCAGGCATTTGCTAATTTCAGGAGAGATTCTTGGAGAATTGGGCATTCATGGAGAATTCACACCAATCTAGTTCCCATTTTAAAAGGCTGGGTTCCTCTACTGATATTCATGCTATCCAGAAATACAGTTAATACTTGTGTAGCATTTCACATATTCTAAAACTTCTCATACAGAATCTCAATTGAGCTATGCCTTGTGTGGCATTTTGTGTCTCTAATTGGATGTAATATTATCGTTTGAGCTCCAGCTGAAGGGTCTCTCAGGTGCTTGAGTCCTTTTCCTTCAATCTTCGTTGTCCTTTATATGTATATTTCCATCAGAACCCTTGGACCCTAACATCAACAATGGCTATAAAATGTTTTCTCCTCTAATATAATAGAAGCGGATCAGGCACTGTATCTTACTTTATTTTACTAAATCCTAGCACAGTGCTTAACTCACAGTTGGTATTTGGTATATAGTCATTGAAAGCTAAGATGCATAAAGGTGGCTGTCATTTCATTTTCAATGATGCCGTCAAAGTTCACCTATCTAAAATGTGTTTTTGTGCTCTTACTTTCACTAAATTATAGGTTGTACAGATTGTCAACATAGGGAAAAAAAGAAAAGAAGTTAAAAAATGAATACTGCTAAATATGTGTTACTAAAAATGTGTTTATATAAATTTTAAATGTATATGTTTAAAATGTGATTTATCTAGAGGCACCATTGAAATTATTTTCTTGGGTCCTTTTTAATTTTAAAGATGTGGGGTACAATTCAGGGTTAGATATACAAACGTTGATTATGCAGGTATCCTTGTTGATGAGGTGTGCCCCTCCCCACCCTAGCAGTTTTCCTCAACTGCCAATCCCACTCTCACTCCCCTGGCAGTTTCTCACTACTGTCAATCCCTTTCTTATAGTATTTTGATAATTGTTCAAGGTCCTTTTATTGGTGGTAAATAATGGTGCTTTTTAGTGGCAACAGAAGTTACAGGCAAGAAGAGTATGACTATGCTTATTTTTATTCACAATAATTTTTGCTCCAAGTTTGTTTATGTAGATTTGGAAGAAAGAAGAAAACATTTGAAAAAAAAATCTGTTTTACCTTATTCATAACACCTCATATAAAGTTCTTCTATTGCTGGTGCAAAATGGCGTTCAAATATTTATAGCATCAGATCATGCCTTTCCTGTAGCTACGAGTTGCTGGCCCTGAGGTACATTTCCGTGAAGTTAGTTACATGTCTTTTATCTCTAGCCAGACCGTCCTTCTTTAATCATTGCGGTTTTATGTGTGGGGTGGGCTGCTATGGATGGGTTTCTGCATATATATATATATATATATAAATATATATATATATATATATACTCACACACGTGTGTGTGTGTATGTGTGTGTGCTATGGATGGGTTTCTGCATATATATACTCACACACGTGTGTGTGTGTATGTGTGTGTGTGTGTGTGTGTGTGTGTGTGTGTGTGTATGTATATATATTCCTTAATTGAGGGAGACGTGGATCACAGTTGGGGTTACTATCTGAACTTCTTCCAAACTGTCTGGGACTTGGATATCTCAAATTGAATTCAGCATCCAGGTGTGGTAGTCTCAGAATTTCAGGTACTTGTCAAAGTGCAATGAAATGAGACATGTCTTCATTTGTCACTCAGTAGAACTTCCTTGTTGTTTAAGCTCTATCACCTTGATCATCACTGTAGTTCTGAGTCCACAAGTAGATATCAACAAGTGAATATGCTTATGATTGCCAAATAGCTCTTTCATAACGGTGCTTTTCTTGTTATGTATGCCAGTTATCTACTACCCCACATCTTAGTGTTGTAAAACGGTCACTTTGCACGTGATTTGTGGATCAGGAATTTGTGAAGAGTGTGATTGGGTGGCTGGCCGCTTATCCATGTGACTTGAGCTGGGCAGACAGGGTTGAGCAATCCATTTTGAAGATGGATTCTTCACTCACATGTAGGATGCCAATATTCTCCTTGTCTCTCTATTTCTTGTGGTTTCTCATTTTCTAGTCCTCTCTAAACAGCTTAAATTTCTCACAGTTTTGCTTCCAGGAAGGGTTTGGATTTCTTTAACCAGTAGCAATTCTTTTTTTTTGGGGGGGGGTCATCTATGATGATGAGTTTATTTTTTATTCTACACATGTAGTTATTCAAAAGATATTTGTTGAGTCGTCATAAATCCCTCTTATTGGGCCTATAAGTGAAAAGACATCAAAGAAGATGTGAAGATTTGAGAATAGTGATAAATTTAAACTGGAAAACCTTGATCACTCATGGGACCCAATAGATTTTTGTTTAACTAATAATTGCTTTGTTTCCCTTTGTCCCAAATGATGCATTAGCATTGAAGTTTGCAGTGGACCTGAGAGGGGAGAAAATTAGCAGGAACCTAGAGGAGGAACTGACCACCAAGGGAGCATTAAGATTTGAAATATAAAAAGATTGGGGATTACTCTCCTTAAACCAGTAACAATTCTAAAGGATGTCTGGGAAAGATCATTTTAGTTGCCAACACTTCTGATCGATGTATTGTGTCCAGGGAGGCAGGGTCCCTACAAATGCAGTAAATTTCCTACAAATGCAGTAAATGCCAAACTCATTATTAAAGACAAGAAGTAAATTTTTGGGCAAGAGGGAAGACTCATGCCTCTTATATTCTTTTATGAACTGAAAAAAATAGTTTTTCTATTAATGTAATCTGCTTTGTTCCCCCATAAGTAGCAAAAACAGAAAAGGGAATATAAAATTATAATCACAAATGATGGATAAAGTTATATATATATGAGTGCTGTGCCTCCTCTGTGTGAAACTTTGTTAGAAAAATATTTTTGCTTCATTTTCTTCATATATAAGTTTGTCTACTGACCTCATTCTTCCCATCTCTCGGGCAGTCATGGTCATGTGCCAGGCATTTACTTTACAAAACTATCTCCCTATGTTATATGAAAGATGGAGTTCTTCATCTCTCAAAACTGGTAGTCAGGGTCTCAGGTCCTAGGAATGTGAGCATCTACATCTCAGCTACTTGCAAAAGCAAAGAGTCACAGAGTGCTGGTCTATCTCTAAAACAGAAAGCAAAATCCATCAGGGGAAACTGCAAAGAAACATCTGATCTATGTGAGGCCCTGGGTAGAAAGGAAGCACCTTGAAAAATGGGAAACTTAAGCTGGTGCTACAGCAGTTAGGGGATCCAAATTCACACTAAGTATCTTGGATTGATTAATTCATGTAAGGACTGGTCCTGGATTAATTCCCTAGTGCCACAGATAAGACAAATAAAAGCTATATTGGAACACACATAGGGAAATTTCAGGAAGAGCCCTTTTGAAATAATATATTATATATATATGGTATGAGGGCTCACATTACATATTATTAGTTCAAATATCATATTTATCATGCCATATATAAATGTGTGTGTGTGTGTGTATAAAATGAGAGGAAAATTTCAGGGAGTTTCAGTAGAGTCATACCCTCAAAATGTACCCTAATAGCTAAAGATAATAAAGACATTTAGAAATACTTTAAAACAAATCTGTTTGAAGAGTCTTCTTATGTAATAGGCTACACATACCTAAAGAAAGAAAATATCAATATAAAGATTGCTTTAAGGCAATAATCCCTAATTGTCCAGATCTAAAATAAGAAATGAATTAATATATTGAAAGTTACATCAAGTCTCAAATAATATTGATATAAACTAACACACATCTGGCAAGAATAGTGGGAAAGCAGAACTTCAAAGGCAAAGAGAGAAATCTAAAAACTTGGACATGCAGATTACCTGCTTCAAAAAAAACAAAAAACAAAAAAGAAAACACAATAATTAGTTTGACAGAACATTTAGCAAATAACTGGACAAATATTTTGAAAATGTCCAGGGAAAATTACAGCATTGCAGTTTTACAGCGATCTTATATTATTTTCCATTCAAATTTGAGAGACTAGTAACGGGTTTTACCTCCCAGACCCAGTTCTATTTTGAACAACTTTAAACCTTCCAAAAGGCACACAAGTTGTATAATGAATATCATATGTGGAGTACCTAGAATCACAGTCATTAGCACTTCTTCTACCTATCTAATCTAATCTAATCTAATCTATTTCTAAATGCACTTTTTACCCTGAATCTGGGAGTCTCTTGCACTCCTGTTCAGGATACCTTTTCTAAGAACAGGCTATACTCATTTGAAACAATAATACCATGGTCACACTAAAAAATGAACATTGATATACATAATACTGTAAGATACATATATTATACAGCCCACATTTAAGCTTGTCTCATTGTCTAATATCTTTTAATAGAGTTCTATATAGCAAGATCATGCAAAGTCCAATAAAAAATCATGCATCACATTTGGTTGTCATGCCTCATTTCAGTTTCCTTTAACATTTTTTGATATAGCTCTGTAGTTCTCAATTGTGTGCCTCCAACATTGCTTATTCATTTTGACTGTTTTCACTTTTTTTAAAATATTGCACATGGCTTAGGAGGTTTTTTATTTTCTTTTATGTTTCATATTTGTCTCATTCTTTTCTATAGAGAAAACACTGGTCTCCATCTTATTAATACATTTAATCACTTACTCAGTCCTACAATACACTCACAATAGTGTTGGGATTTCTACTACCAGAACACTTTTAAAGTAAACCTACCAAAAAAAGCTTAAGATTCACTTGTTCTACTTTTTGTCCTTAAATTATATCCTACTGACCCCAAAGGAGGCAGAGAAAGATGGCAAAGTAGAACTCTCCAGGATTATCCCTTCACAGAAACATTAATTTGAACAACTATCCACACTTGAAAAAACCTTCACAAAACTCAAAAGATCAGATGAGAGATCTCAATACCTGTTTTTTTTGTGTGTGTGTGTAATCATTTTTATAAGACACATTGAAGATGGTAGAAAGGACAGGTTTTTATTACTCATATCACCCATCCCTCAATCCAAGGCAGCTCTGCATTTAAAAAGGCATGCTCTGCTTGAGGGAAGCAGAGAGAAATAAGCACAGGACTTGCAACACAGTACCAAACTCCTCACAGTAAAACCTAGTACCTCGGAACCTGACACACCATCACCCTGAACCTAGAGCTTCAGCAGGACAGAATCGTGTTTTGTTAGCATATATTACTGCCTGCTGACTACGGCAGCCCCAGACACTGAATTAACCCCAGCAGCAGGCAGGCCATAGTACCATGGCCCTTAGGTGCAGACTAGTACTGCACTGGTCTTAGCAGCTGTAGGTTTAGATGAAATTCACCATTGCATCAGCCACTGCAGCCACAGAATTACCTGCTTCACTGCTATCTCAGCCAGACAACATTCACTTGAAGGAAGGAGAGTGAGAGAGATGTGGGACTTTGCCTTGCCACTCAGTACCGGATTTCCTCAGTGGACTCCAATACTGCTCTGGTCTTGGCAGCTATGAGTTTTGAGTGCAACCCATAATTGTGTTAGCCTTGGTGACTAAGGGATTCCGAGCACCATGATTCTGGGCATAGGGTGCTCCTTATCACCAAAAACGCTAAAATGATCACAGGCTTAAGGTCCTCATCAGTGAAACTGCCTATAATCTCAGGACAGATTTATCACTGGCAGAAGCTCCCAAACTGACAGAATAAGGTACCTGCATCAATGTACAGAGATTGATATGCAGTCACAAGGATCAAGATCAACCAGGGAAGCATAATATCACAAAACAGAAAGTAGAACTTGCCAGTGACTGACCCTAAAGAAATAGAGATGGAAGAACTGTCTGATAAATAATTTAAAATAATGGTTTTAAGGAAGTCTGGTGAACTTAAATAAAACACAGAGAAACAAGCAAGAAATTTATCAAAGAAATTAAACAGAGAGATAAAAATTAAACAGAAACCCTGGGGGAGAAAAATGCAATGAACAAAATGAACAAAAGCATCAACACATAACTGATCCAGCAGAAGAAGAAATCTGTAAACTTAAAGACAGGAAAATTGAAAACATGAAACTAGGAGGAAAAAAAAAAGAAATAGAGAAGTATGGACTAACATCAAAAGAGCAAATTTATGGGTCATTGATGTTCAAGAGGGAGTATAAAAAGAGAAAGAAATTTAAAATGTATTAAAAATGACAGAAAACTTTATAAACTTGAAGAAAGATATAAACATTCAGGTGCAGGAAGGTCAAATGTCTCCAGTCATATTTAGTCCAAATAAAAATACCTCAAGACATAATCAAAATGTCAAATATCATGGACAAAAAAAAAAAAGAATCATGAATAAAGCAAGAGAAAAGAAGTAAAGAATATGTAAGGAAGTCTCAATATGTCTAATAGTGAACTTGTCAGCAGAAATGAGAGAATGTGGTAATATAGTTAAAATGCAGAAGGAAAACGAAACAAAACCAGAAAGAAAAAAGAAAACCTGTCAACCAAGAATATTGTATCTGGCAAAGTTGCCCTTCTAAAATAAAAGGAGCAATAAAGATTTCTGTAGACAAATAGAAGCTAAGAACATTCATTATCATCAGACTTGTCTTTCAAGAAATACTAAAGAGAATTTTTCAAAATAAAAGAAAAAGTTATTAATGAACAACACAAAAACTTCTGAAAGTGTATAATTCACTGGTAAAAGTAATTCTATTGTCAATATCTGAATACACTTATAATGCATTTGTGGTGTCTAAGCCACTTACATCTTTAGAATGAAGATGAAAAGACAAAACTGTTAAAATAATAATAGCTACAATATTTTAAGAGATGTGCAATATACAAATATATAAATTACTACATCAAAAATCAAAATGTGATCAAAATATGAGGAAAAGAGAAGTTTTTTCTCTCTTTCTTTTTTAAAGTTTTTATTATCTTGAAATAACTTGCTATAACTACATTTCTTGCAAGCCTCTTCTTAACCACAAACCAAAAATATGTAGATAAACTAAAAATAAAAATCAATGAATCAAAACACACTGTTAAAGAAAATCACTTAACCACAGAAGAAAACAGGAAGTAAACTCTATAAAAGTAACTAGAAAATAATTAATAAAAATGCACTAGTAAGTCTTTACCTATCAGTAATTTGCTTGAATTAAAAATGGATTAAATTATTTAATTAAAAGTCATGGAATAAATAAATGTATTAAAAATAAACATGACCCACTGTGTGCTGCCTACAAGAGACTCACTTCACCTTCTTTTGTGGAGATAGGCATAGACTGAAAGGGATAGAAAAGATATTCCATGTAAATGCAAACCAAAAGAGAACAGGAGTAGCTATACATATATCAGTTAAAATGAACTTTGTCACAAACTGTAAAAAGAGACAAATTAATTGTGCAATGATAAAGGAGTCAATTCAGGAAGAGGATATAACAATTATAAATACAAATGCATCTGACATCAGGGCATTATAGAAAGCAAATTTTAATAGATCTAAAAAAAAAAGATAGACCACAATAAAATAATAGTAGGAGACTTCACTCCACTTTCAGCAACAACAGGTCATTCAGACAGAAAATCAACAAAGAAACATTGGATTTAAACTTGACTTTCGAACAAATGGGCCTAACAAACATTTACAGAATGATCCATCTAAGAGCTACAGAATACACATTTTTCTCAACTATACATAAAATATTATTTAGGATAGGTTATCTGTTAGGCTACAAAATAAGTCTTAAAAAGTTTAAGAGGTTCAAAATTGTAGTAAATAGCTCTTCTAACCACAGTGGTTAGAAAGTGTTATTAAAACTAGAAATTAATAACATGATAAACCTCAAAAACTTTACAAGTACTTGAAAATTAAACAACATGTTCCTGAACAATCAATGGACCAATAAAGGGATTAAATAAGAAATTTAAAAATATTTGAGACAAATAAAAATTGAATGCAACACCAAAACTTATGGGATATAGCAAAATCAGTTCTAAGAGAGAATTTTGAAGTAATAAAAATTTGTATCAAAACAAGAGAAAGATTTCAAATAAATAGCCTAATACTGCACCTCAGGGGACTAGAACATCAAGAATAAATGAATCCCTAAATTAGTAAAAGTAAATAAATAATAAAGAGCAGAGCAGAAATAAAAGAGGTTGAAGAATAATAAAAAACAAAAAAGGAACAGTTAGTTTTTTGAAAACATAAACAAAATTGACAAGTCTTTACTAGACTAATAAAAAAGAGAAAAGAGCTAAACAAATAAAGTCAAAAAATTAAAAAAGGATATATTATAACTGATATTGCAAAAAAAAAAAAAAAAGAGAAACTACCCTTGTGAACAACTATAGACCAATAAATTGCAAAACCTAGAAGAAATGAACAAATTCCTGGACACATAACACCTACCAAAATTGAATCATGAAGAAATAGAAAACCTGAATAGACCAATATTGCGGGACAAGATTGAATCAGCAATAAAAAGTTTCCCATCAAAGAAAATTCCAGGACCTGATGGCTTCACTGCTGAATTATATCAAACACTTTAAAAAGAAAAAGCATACCAATTATTTTCAAACTATTCTAAAAAATTGAAGAGGAGAGAATTCTTCCAAACTCATCCTATGAGGCCAACATTACCCTAATATGAAATCAGACAAGAATACAACAGCAAAAAAGAAAACTAGCAGCCAAACTCCCTGATGAACATAGATGCAAAATCCTCAAAAAAAACACTAGCAAAATAAGTTCAATGGCACATTAAAAAGATCATTCATCGGTATTAAGCAAGATTTATGCCAGGAATGTAAGAATGTTTCAACAAATATAAATAAATAAACATATTACATCACATTAATTGAATTAAGGAAAAAATGATACAATCATTTCAATCGTTGAGTAAAATGCATTTGAGAGAATTCAGCATTCCTTCATGATAAAAGCTCTCAATAAACTGGGTATAAAAGAAATGAACTTCAATACAATAAAGACTATAAAGGTCAAAAAATTACAGCTAATATCATACTGAATGTGAAAAAGCTTAAAGCATTTTCTCTAATATCTAGAACAAGACAAGGATGCTCACTCTCACCAGTTCTATTCAACATAGAACTGAAAGTCCTAGCCAGAGCAATTAGGAAAGAGAAAGAAATAAAAGACATTCAAATGAAAAAGCAGGAAGTTACATTATCCCTACTTGTAGATGACATGATTTTATACATGAAAGACAGTAACGAATGACCAAAAATACTTTCAGAATGTGTAAATGCATTCCATAAAGTTGTATGACACAAAATTAACATGTAAAAACCATGACAACTTCTATACACCAATAGTGAGTCATTTTAAAAGGCAATTTAAAAAAATCTATCCTATTTACAATAGTTACAAAAAAAGATACTTAGAAATAAAATTAACCAAGGATGTGAAAGTTCTCTACAATTGAAACTATAAAACACTGATGAAAGAAACTGAAGAGTATACAATAAATGGAAAGATAGTCCATGTTCATTGGTTGGCATAATGAAAACTGTTAAAATGTTCATAGTGCCCAAAGCAATCCACAGATTGAATGCAATTCCTATCAAAATACCAATGACATTCTTAACAGAAATAGAAAAAGCAATCCTAAAATTAGCACAGAACAACAAAGGACTCCAAATAGCCAAAGCAATTTTGAGCAAAAAGAACAAAGCCGGTGACATCATACTACTTGACTCAACAAATACTACAAAGCTATGACAGCATGGTACTTACATAAATATAGACACATGGACTAATGAACCAGCATAGAAAACACAGAAATAAATCCCCACACTTACAGCCAATTATATTTTACAAAGACATCAAGAAACACACTGGGGAAAGGACAGTCTCTTCAATAAATGGTGCTGGAAAAACTGGATATCCACACACAGAAGAATACAGCTAGAATTTTCCTTCTCATCGCATGGAAAAATCAACTCATAATGGATTCAAGACTTAAATATGAGGCCTTATGCAATCACACTTCCAAAATAAAACAGAGGATATGCTTCATGATAGATCTTGGCAGGTATTTTTGGACATTTCAAAAGCACAGGCAACAAAAGCTAGTTGAATATGCATTTCTCTTTGAGTCATCACATTCACACACTTTAAATACCATCACAATCCTATCCCTTTATATCTGGTTGTTTGTCTGATTAATCTGTCTAAAGTTTATTCTAGAAAGGCAAAAATGTATATTATTTAGATTTTTATTGCCTGTCATTAGTAGGCACTCACTTCCATATGCTGAAATGAATAAACCTTCCAGGAGGTAAGAAACAGCAAAGGAATGGATTGACGTGAAAACAAAGTGAAATGACTAAGGAATAGTCAATAGGGTTTCAAAAAAATGGGGAAGCCAAAGTATCTGTAACTGTGACAACTCAAAAGCATCCTATAGATAAACAGAATTGAGGAGATTATTTTAAACCCATGTTCACTCATTCCTATCTCAAATCTATGTCAGATTGCTCTTTGTTTTTTTTTTTCTCCCCCCAAAAAGAGCACTTTGTTAGAATACATAGAAACTGAAGTGTCACACATTTCAAGATTTCATAGAGACCAGGCGTGGTAACTCATGCCTGTAATCCCAGCACTTGGGCCAAGCAATTAGCCTGAGCAACATAGTGAGATCCTGTCTCATGAAGAATGGCGGGGGGGGGTGGGGGAACCTAACTAACCAGGCATAGTGGCACATGTCTGTAACCCCAACTACTTGGAAGGCTGAGGTGAAAGCATCCTCTGAGCTCAGGAGGTTGAGGCTGTAGTGAGCCATGATTGTGCCACTGCACTCCAGCCTGGATGACAGAGTGAGATCCCAAGATTCCAACTAAAAATAGATAAACAAACAAATAAATAAAGTTTTCCTAGAAATGTATTGCTGATAATTCAGGTTTAGATACCACGAAACTGGTTATCCCACAGAAATACTTGCTTCCTGCTTAGATAATGAAAACACGGAGAAGCCCCTCTCTTTTATTTGCAAAACTAAGCTTGCATTTCTTCAGTTGTGTTTCACCATCAGACTTCCCAAAGTAGACCCTTCTTCAAACTACCGACCAAAACAATTAAAGTCTGATATTTTAGGGGGAAAAACGGTTAATAGTGCCTCAGCAAGTAAATCTTCTTGTTTTGTAGGAGGAAAAAAAAGTGCCAAGGAGATTGCGGAGCTGAAAGGATAGGAATGAACTCAATGAGTGTACCTGGACAGAAGTTATTTGACCAAACATTAAGTCTTTCTCTAGGCAGCGTTTTTTTTTATTCTTTGGGGATTCCATAGTCCTTTCAACCAAATCCGGAGAAGCAAGAAATATGGCTTGCTAATGCATGTAGATGTAGTTTGTTACAGAAAAGAGATGGGTAAGTTGCAAATGAGACTCATGTTGGAAGAAATGTATGCTGTAGGAGAAGATCAAAATTTGTAGACTATCAAGTCAGAAAGGGTGTGAGAAACGTCAAGCAAAACCATTTCATTCTAAAGCTGAAGACACAGTGGATCAGAAACTGTCAACTATGTTAATACAGTGACCAGGTATTTTACCTTTTTTTTATCCCATACAAACATTGATAATTACGTTTCTTTTGCACATAAGTTTGGTGTCTCATTATCTTAAATGCGTTGTGACAATACTGTCACCCAGAAGTATACCATAGCTGTTGAGTTTATATTAAAAACAAAAATATGAATGCAAACTTGCTTGCAAAGTCTCCTTAACCTTAACGCTTTCATTCAAACTTTTTGAAACTTTACTTCCTTATCCAAAAACAAGGGAATATAAAAATACCTATCTCAGAGGACTAATGTAAGAATAAAAAGAAAATATGAAAAAATGTAGGGTAAGTCAATAAGTATAATGCAAATATACTATTATTATAAGTCACAGCTAGTAGATATGTGGATACTTTAAAATTTCATGAGCGTCATGATATTTTATCACTAGAGTTTATTTTGATGCTATCTAGTCTCATCACCTAATGTTATATATGAGAAACATGGTTTCAGAAACATAAAATGCTTCACCCACAGTCATGCAGTTGAAAGATCTATAGCTAGCTAATTTTAAAAATTAAGGTATATAGCTGACAAACAAAAATTGTATATATTTATGGTGTGCAATGGGATATTTGGATACAGTTATATATTGTGAAATGGGTTAATCAAGCTAATTAACATATTCATCACACTACTTACTAATCACTTCCTGTTGTTAAAATATTTAAGATGCACTCTTAGCAATTTTCAGATATAAAATAGTTGCCTAGTAGTTTTTGAGAATTATTCTATGCCAGTCTCTTTAAAAAAAATATATGTCACTTCTTTTAGTACAGCAATTGTATAAGACAGGTGAATCAATATTATCACTATTTTACAGATGACTCATTTAAGATATAATGAAGGTGAAAAGTTCTCATGGTTCCACAACTAGCAATCAGAAAAGCTGCAATTCAGACTTGTCAGGCTTTCAAGGTCTCCCAAACTCAGCCCCTGTTTTTTTCATGATTGTATGTACTTTTATGTATATCTGAATCAGTTATCAGTTTCTCCTCAGTTGGACAGAGTGAATGTGGTGTTTTTTTGTTTCCTTTAGAAGGAAACAAACAAAATTCCTTGAGATTCTTGCAGCCCTAAGGTTCCTGAGTAATTCATAAAGCACTTTTATCATTTTCTCTTTATCTGCAAACTATTTCAAGAAACAATCTCTTTTTCCCTGATTTACCACTTTCTTTGCTTCAAATCATAGAAGCATGAGATTGTCGTCTTCTAGTTACACGTTCGTTGTCCAAGTATCTTCCCAGTTGCTAGGGTTTCTCTCCCATTCTTTCTGTCAAATTGATAAGAATCTGGTTCCCATAAAGGAATTAGAAAATCAGACTTTTTTTGTGTACAATAAACCTCCTGCAGCTTGTAAAGGGCGATTCCATGGGAGGCTGCCTCAAAATAAGGCTTTCCTGTAGAAAGCTACAATGTTACTCGACAACCACACCACATCACAATGTGGGCTCCTGTGTTTGGGTGCTACACCGCTTAACCTCTCCTCACCTGAGTCAAGCCCTGAGCGCAACTTTCTCTTTGGTGTGAAAAGAGGCTCCAGATAGTAGCTGCTTTGAGAATTCTGAAGACTATCAGGAAGTAACAGCAGGATCAAGGATGGCTAGAAGTAGAGTTATTAGAAAGGGAGGGTAGGAACTATACGCCAGCTCTGGCATTCCCTTATCAAATAATCATACATAATTAAATTGGGAAGGGGGAAATGACTATTTTTTAAGCAAGCACCAAAAGTATTATTTTGGAGACTGGTAGAATGCAAGCCAGCCAGCTATTCATGCCATACCCAGGAGCTCAGACAGAACTAAATTATGCTTCAGATTAATGTATCGGTCAGTTCAAAGGTTACACAAACAACTGTTTCTCAAGGAGGCACACTACAAAGCTTAACTGTTCATTGGAAGGTCTGTAATGGTCTCAGTGGGTTCCCAAAGGAGTCACTGTTATTTGTTTCTGATTGGGAGATATCCAAAGCTGACTCCCCGCTACTGATGACCTTTATTGCTAGGGCAGGAGGGCCAAACTCTGGAGCCAGTGTGATTTGACCAGTCTCTGGGAAAGAAAAAGAAGAAAATATATACCCACCCACACATACAACATGACTTCAGTGACTCAAAGATTATGCAAAAACCTACCATTTGGGTGGATGAAAGAAAGCTGGAGAGTCAAGAGGTCTATTTGCTCATTTCTGCAGACATGTAAAAGAAAATAGTAAGCTATTCAAGAATGTGGTTTATAGTTGTCAGGTTAGATTTGATGCAAAACTACATGTCTGGTAAAAAAAAAACAATGAAATAAGTTGCATCTTTATTCAATATTTATCACCGTTTGCTTGATGATTTTGAAATAATTGAGTTGACTAACTCTTCATATGAAACAGCTAATTGCAAAATGAAAAACAAAATGAAACTATAACATTGGCACAGAGAAAGGGGAGATAATTGAAATCACAATTGTAGATTGAGACATGTTGTATATTTGAATATGATTATATTTAGAACTAAAAGCATTTAAATTCAGGTCTCAGGATGATAAGCTAACTTCCTGAAGACGTCCTGAGATATTTTTAGGGGTTCCTCTATGATGGTTTCAAGTGTCTTCCAAGAATGTGATCTAACCTTCCTTTCATTTAGATAGTCAGTATTTACTCACTGTAAGACATTACCCTAGTTACCAACTATTATTTTCATGCTTCTTTATCATAACAAATTCCAATATTTTATTATGGAACATATATTTTTGTAACATTATATAAGTTCTGTGTTGTGTTGAGATTAATAAAAAATTAATTAACCCCATTCCATTTTCACAAGAACATTCCATATTCACAGAAATAAAAACAAAATTATTGGGTACTTATTAGAAACAAAGCACCTTGTGATTTAGAGGAATAGAGGGGAAAAGGTTTCTTAGTAAGAAGTTGCGGACTCTGTCTAGGAGGATCTCAGCATAAAACTCACAATTATCTTGGGAATGGGATAGATTTACACATTACCTGCATGTTTATCAATGCATCAAAAATGCACCCATTAGGGTCGTCACTAATTTATTCAACAACTATTTCCATGTTCTGTCTTAGATTGAGGATCTTAGAATAGATCCTTTACAGTTCCAAAAATAATTATACAAATCTTCGCTGGTAAAGTGTGAAAACAATTAAGATGGTCTAAGAAACATTTATTGAGAAATGATATTGGCACTTGGGGAGAATTTGGAGTAGATTAGGGGAATCACTTGGCTGAGAATACCTCCAAACTGAGCCTATATAGATTAGAGAACAATGGTGCCTCTGATGGAAATACAGATGTGGAGAGTGAAACCAGTTCGAGGGAATGAGAGTACTGAATTAAACACATTAAGTCCTAGTGGCATTTTCACTAGGAAGATAAAGATAAGAAACTTGAAATTGGGAAAGTTGAAAAGACCTAGAGAGAGAGGGTTTTGAGAGACATAAATTGATAACTTCTCTAGAGAATCAGTAAGAGGAGAAAAAAAGTATTTTGAACAGTAAAAATGGCCCAGTTTCAAAAAGCTTACATTTATAATGAAATGGGTTCATTTTTATCAGCTGCACCTTGGAAGTCCACATGCAAAGAAAAATAATTGGGGTTATCTAAGTCTGAGAATTGTCACAGTGGAAGATCAAGGGTTATATTGGCCTGGGTATAAACCAGGGCTGTCTCAATGTCAATGACCAGGTGGTCCAGGTCAAGGAGGAATAAAACTGAAATCAGAAGGGAGCCTTATATCACAGATATGTTGAGTGGGATCATGTGACTAAACCGAACAATAAGTAAGGAGAGCAGGTTCAGTGGGGACTGGCAAGAGAGAGAATGTACCAGAAAGAAGTGCAGTGTGGCACAGTGAAAAAGGTACCTGAACTGGCACTGAGACTGTGGTTTCCCGATCACTCTCAGCCATATGTCCTCTCATCTGTACAGTAAGGCTACTTGACAGATAAAATGAGACCCTATAAGTAAGCCCAGTATACATATGTGAACTTGTTCTCTCTCATTATTCTGTCCTCTAATAGGATGCATTAAAAATATTTGTGCTTGGGCACCCCTTTTGGGTCCCCTTCCACTGTGGGAGATTTTCTGCCCTCTCAATAAATCCTGTTTTAAAAAAAAAATTGTGCTTCATAAATATTTGTTAAAATTAGTTGGATTAATAAATGATGTCTATACTGGGGGAGGGCTCTATATGGAGACCTTGTGATACAATCCTATGTGTTTAACTGGATTGCAGAAGCTGTGTTCTGTCTGAGGTGACTAGTGTAAAAATAGAAATGGATGTCAAGGGAGTAGAAAACTGAGCCCCAGCTTTCAGAAATACCAGCAGGAATAACATCTGAGGCTATCATGGTGAGAGAATCATGAATTGGGTGCCGAGGTTAGGTGGAGGAAAAGCCAGCTGGGGTAATGAACTTTTACTTTCAATTCTGAATCCTTCAAGATCAAAGAAAAATACCCTATTTATTTTTATGTTCATTAATGCCATATACATGTCTATCGCACTGATATCTTAGGTAATTAGAAGATGGATGTGGGATAGTTTGATGGTGTATTTCAAATAAGGAAATGTCCTATGATCATAGAAGAAGCACCAGGGAGCCAAACACAGGATCTCTCCTTAATCCCACTAATTCATCTGCAGATATTTATTCAATACCTACTGTGTCTTAGACTTTTATCTGTGGACACCACAGATACACAAATGAACAAAACTAACAACATTGCTTACTATCACAGAGCTTAATTTGATTGGAGGAGATGTCCAGTAAACATAAAGTTGCATAAAATAGGAAAAGGTAAAGCCTCAATGGTAAAAGTTCTTGAAACATATCAAATTATTTGAGAAAAGCCAAGATTAAGGAAGGGGGAGGAGGTGGTATGAGAATATAGCAGGAGCTAAAGAACAATGGAATTTGACAGCAATAATGAAATACTAGTTTCAACAGGCATAATCATTCAGGCTAATAGTAGATCAACCGTATATTGGTGGACCATGATGGATTAGATCCATAGTTCTCAATCATCTAGAAGCCTGCAAATACTGATTCAGTAGTTTTGGATAGGGTCTAGTATTTATAATGAATAAACACTCCAGATGATTCTAATGTATTTGGTTCCCAGACCTCCCTTTGAGGATCACTGAATTCGACTGAAAATTCTTAAGGAGATAATTAGGTGGGATAATGGGCATGAGGGAATTCAGACTGATGCATTTTGGTGCCAGAAATGGGCTGAAATTAACACTTGTTGACTTGAATGGATGCATATTTTTCTGCCAAATCTGCTTTCTTCTTAAGTTCTAACTTATTTCAAAGTAGATTTGAAGTTGTGAATAAAAGGTTTCCAGACTTCATTTTTGTAGAAACCAGAGGAAAAGTAAAATCAGATCAATTTTGAGGATACTACTTTCAAAATATTATCGCAGAAAGACGGATAGATAGGAAAGGAAACTATGGCTATTACGATCTTTCTATTTTATATATTTTATATTTTCTCTAGTGTAAAGAAAATTACTGTATATTTTAATTTCAGTTTACTATGTATAGTTTGCAATTTTGTAGTCCCTTTAAGTTTCTGATTCAAGTTTTAAAAGACATAAAAAGTCTCTGTGTAGGAAAAAAAACTATAAATCAATAGTATTTCTCAGTTGAATATCTATTCCCTGCATCCTAAAAACAACTGGACTTTTTTTAGGAAAAAAAGAGAAAATTTTTTTGTTTCTAATAATAATTTACTTTTTTAAAAAGACAGTATTAAGGGTAAAGTATTGACATGGTTAGTATTCAACATTTTTGAATTTGTGGCATCTCCCAATATGTTTCTGTATTAGATGCAGTTAATCTGTATTTATATAAAAGTTCAATATAATGTTATTTTAAACTCAAGCAATCAAAATAGGCATTATCAAATTATGCATTCTACCTTTTTAAAATAGATTGATGTCTGGCTACAAATTCTCAGGCTTTACAAGGTTCAGGAATATACTGAAGATTAAACAAGGGAGGCACAAGATGGAAGAATTTGGAAGTCTAGTATAGAAAGTCAAAAAACGCTGTACTCATTTTTATTGAACATGTAGATAAGTTTCAGAGAGCTTGATAGTCTTCCAAACTGTGCCCTTATTTCTCTTATGAATTCAAGTGAACATAAATACACTGTGCTCTTATCTCCCTGAGAACTTTGCCAAATTCTTGAGAACCCCCCAAAAAGAAAAAAAACATGATCCAGTAGTTCAAAAATACAGGAATGACTATAATTAAGAATAATATATTATATGGTTTTAAATAGCTGGAAGGAGGATACTGAATGTTCCCAGGAGAAAGAAAGAAATGATAAATGTTTGCGATAAGAGATATGCTAATTAACCTGATCTGATCACTATATATTACATGTATTGAAACGTCACTATGTATTCCATTAATATGTACAATTTTTCTTAGACAATTTAAAAAATACACGAATGATGGGAACAATGAGAACATCAAAAGGAGGTTGCATCACCTGGTATCTCTTTTGGCAGGCTTTGGCTCTCCAGTTCCCTAGGACTTGTATCCAGCATGGTACTCCAAGAACAATTGGAAAGTTGTCAACTTTAACCATAAAGAAGTTGAGCATCATTTGTAGAAACACTTAGCAGGAGGTAAATGTGTATAGTGTCAATAATCAGTTGGTCTGGTAGTGAGTTCTGTATGTTAATATTTAAGTAGGCAACCGCCTCACAGAAATTGCCTTTTCATGAGACATGAAAGTCAGAAAGTAAAGAATGATCACATTTAACAGCTTTTTTGACCATGGTAGAAGTTGTGAAGGCCAGTACAATGTCACATCCACTTCCACTTCTGGAACAATTTGTTGCTATAGATTTCATGGGAAAAGTTAAAAGATAATAACGTCATTCTATATTATAAGTATAAAGGAAATATTTTCAAAACCATATATATAGCATATCCATTATTTATTTGAGAATTTCTAACATCATTTATTTAGTCATGATATTTATGATGAATCAGATTTTTAAAAGTAGCCTACATAGTCATTAAAAAGACATGCCCTAATTATAAAGTCCAAAACTGTTCATGTGCTCAAGAGACTCTTAGTGAATGTATTTCCAATCGAAGAAACATCCAATTTCTTCAGAACTGCAATACAGGTTTGGGCTTGAGAGTGTCATAGTCAGCACAGCAATCTCACTTGCATCCTTCCGGACCTAGGAGCCTTAATCTCAGGCAGGATCAGGAATGATTGATCTGCTGGAGCAGGAGGAAAGGGTGTCTTTTTTTTTTTTTTTTTTTTT
>NW_007252888.1:46951-117320 GCF_000164805.1 Carlito syrichta
CTGTCACCCAGACTGAAGTGCAGTGGCCGCTCCTGGCCACTGCAGCCTCGACCTGCTGGGTTCATATGATCCTTCTGCCTCAGCCTTCCAAGTAGCTGGAACGACAGGCACGTGCTACCACACTCGGCAAAATTTTTGATTTATTGTAGAGATGAGGTCTCGCCAAGTTGCCTAGCTGGGTCTCGAACCCACGAGTGCAGGCAATCCACTCACCTCAACATCCCAAGGCACGGGATTACAGGCCGAGCCTTATAGGCGAAGGTTTTATGGTTGACAATAAGTTACTTTCTTCGTTTTTTAAAAAAATCAGTTCAGTGTTCATTCTGTTCACAGTGTTCCATAGCATGGGTCCTAATTCTCACTTGGAAAGGAACAACACTATGAGAAGAGTCCATGCCCTTCTGAGTGTTGACCCTGATTGTGGATAGCAACAATAGCCGCTTGTCCTGCTGACTGCTGCAGTCTCTCAGCAACCCTCTTTGCAAAGGTCTGAAGATAAAGAGAGCTCAAAATCCCATCTCCCTTCCAAATCCTGGGGATTAACTCTGTTGCTATTTGCCCTTCATGTCAAGCCAGCCCAGAAGAATGGGCAGGGCGGGTCAGAGGGATAAAATCAGCAAATGGGACAATTGTTCAACTTCACTCATTCTCACCGGGTGCAGGGATGCCAATGGAGTTTTCGCTTCCAAACACTGAAGGCTTCTACCTCCATATATGTAACAAAAATAATGATTATGCTTGAGTAACTCAGACATGGATGGCAGACTGAGTGATTTGCACAAATTCACAAAGGGGAGTCAGTATCACAACCAGAATTGGGGGAACTTCAGAAAGATATTTCTCCTGACCAGCCTTTGACACGAAACCATGCACTGTTAGAAGAGAATTAGCAAAGTATCAGAAGTTAAATTTTTTTTCAACTATTAACATGGCGTAGGAAGGATGGGTTAATTTATCCTAAGACGGTTTTTATTTTATTTTTAAATAACTAGATAACTCAATGAAGTGATTAACATTCTAAAACAACAAATGATCGTGTTACCACAAGGTCCTGACTTACTGTAAAGTCTCAGAGGTAAAAACGCTTTGAGCCGACAGTGAAACTTCATCCTCTTGTACTTAGGTACGGCTCCACATAAGGTAGATCATGTCTGGGGCCCTGCTGTTTGGAAATGACCCAAAGGCAGAAGTGAAAGATGAAGTTTCAGCAGGAGAGACTGAGTATCTCAGAGGATTTGCTCTGGGATGCAGAGACGCTCGCCTGCGAGTTACAATTTCCAAAGAAGGCTTCGTGGGTAGTTTTGAACAGTTGTGACTGTTCGGGTCTTTTGCCCTGAGTTGGGGATGGGGGTCTTTGCAGTTAGTACAGTTTGTTGACTCTGGATCACAACCCTGGAAAATTTTAGAAGCAGGGAAACATCACGTGGAGTCTTGAAAGACATAGCTCAGACATGCAAAATACATTTTCTCTGACATTGCTTTTTTTGTCTCTCTCATTCTTTCTCCTCTCTCTCTCTCTCTCTCTCTCTCTCTCTCTCTCTCTCTCTCTTATTTTATCTATTTCTTTCCCCCTTAGCAGAAATCATGCCTTGCATAAAATAAAGTTGACTCTCAACTGTTTTCTCCCCAGAATGCTACTTCTCCTATTAAGACCATGCAAGAGAAATGTCACAAAATGTTAACTTCTCTAGTCACTTAAAATTGAGATTTCTCTGAATAAATTCGGTCATAAAAGAAAAGTTTTTAATCTGCTGCAAATTATCATTCAGAGACTTGCTACTGACAGCCAGGTGATTTTAAGCTTTAATACTGAGGACATTAAATCTTGGCACAACATCACATTCATCATGAAAATACTGATTTGCAATTGTGAAAGGCTGGCAATAACTTTGGAATTGGGACCCCATTCGAGGCTCTGGTCTCTGGCTGTCTGAAGTGTCAACGGGGAGGGTGGAGGGAGGAAACGTTCCTCCCACAATAAGACTTGCCATATGGACCCTCGCCTAAGGGAAGCCTCGCTGCTGTTGCATAGGATGAGAACCTGGCCTTGGAGCTGAATGAGCTGCTGAAATCTGATCAGCCAAAGGCCAATCTGCAGGAGGCTGTCATCGCCTCACAGTTTGCAAAACTTAAAAGGGAAACACTTTCCCTTTCAGGGTTTTTGTAGAAAAGACTTCTCATACTGAAGCATCGCAGCAAGTCTCATCTTTTGATTAATTAGTGTTGTCTGTGGTCTTTCGTTTGTTTTGTTTTGCCCTGCCCAGTCCTTGCTTTCTCCCTAAATCTCTGCACCCGGGCACCCAAAGACTGGATAGTTTCATCTGGGAAGATAAGATCTCCTGCAAGTACTTTCATCCTGTTGCCCTCATCCTCTTCCCTGCTGCTGCTGTCTTGCCGCACCAAAGCCACACCCTTATTTTTGCAGGGATTCACAGAAATGCTTCTCTTTGAAGTTATGCGCCTGCTGATCCTGAATCATTTTAACGGGTATGCGCTTTGGCAACACAGAGGTAATACCTTCCTTGTAAAGACCAGTGAGTCAGTATTTCTCAGAGGAGCCATCTCCCACATGAGAGGACAATAAACCTCTGTGCCATAATGATCACACCCTTCTGACATCATTTCTTCCTTCAGATAAAATTATTTCGAGAGGCACAAGAACCGGGTTTATCTGCACTCAGAAAAGTTGTTCTGGAATCCTGGAAATACTGCTTGCAATGTGGCCTCTTAAATTCCCAATTATAACACGTTTTCACAAATATCATCTGTCTCCTTCTTTTTGCAATGTGAACTTTAACTTTGGTGTACGCTTATACCCAATGCTTACAACAACACCACTGAGGGTATTAAAATTTCCAAGTTCACGGAAAGAAAACATTATCAGGGAGTTCAAAAACAACTAAGGCTTATTTTGGTTGTTTCAAACAGTTAATACACATGAGATGATGATGGAGTAGAAGAATGGGTTCTTGGCTTGAAGTTCTTCCATGTTTGGTGTGAGATTTAAGGCAACTGTGTGGACTGCTCAGCACAAGGCCTGGAATATTAGATGCTTAATATCATTGTATTTGACCTTATGGTTTGAGGCCCCAGATACTGTGAACATGTAATTGAGACTAGTAATAAAAAATAATTCTAAAACACGAGAGATCGAGCAAAGGTAAAACGTGTAGTCTACCTCGTTTATAATTTTGTCATGAATATTCTTTCCTTTGATGTTCTGTCAGCTCACTTAGAAAGCAGAGGTGCTACAGCAAAACATATTTTCAAATTTGGTTCTTGGAAAAGAAGAAAGAGAAGGAAGAAGAGGGAGAGAGGCAGGAAAAGGAGAGAGAAAGAACAAGGAGGAGAGGAGAATAATTAAATATGTATTATGCTAAGTACTTAACATGGGAAGCACTATAGTAGTGTAGTCAAAAAAAAAAACTGGGAGCGAGATTGCCTGGGTTCAAACCCTGAGCTAATAAGCAAGAGCTGTGTGACCTCAGGCAAGTGATTTAATGCCTCTAAGCCACAATTTCCTCTTCTTTGACATAGAGACATAATTGTACCTACCTCCTAGGGTTGTTGTGGGGATTAAATGTGATGATAAATCTAATTCATTTAAACAGCACCTGTCTCTTTGTAAGTAATAAAGGTAAGATATTATGACACATTATCTCTGGTGCTGATAACAATCCTTAAAGGTAGGCACATTGTCCCCTCTTTTCCAAAGAGCAGCACATTTCTTAATGGCAAAGCTAAGAAAGTTACAGGCTGATTCTCACCAAAGCCTGGGCTCCTATCGCACATCTGCCTGCTAAGCTCTGAAGAAGCCCTAAATGACCCACAAACAACTATCTTTTAATATCTGTTACTTTATTAGCAATATGTACGTGTTTTGAGCTCTCAAAGGTATTAGCATAGTGGTTAAGGATATGTGCTTTACACACAGAAGACTGAGTTCAAATCTAACTCTTCTACCTTTATCTTTGTGAGTTCAATGACCTACTTAAACCTCCATGCCTGGGTATCCTTGCCTTCATAATGAAATAATAATGGTGTCTACTTCATAAGCCCTTTGGTGAAGGTTAAATGTATCAACATATGAAAGATGCTTAGAATTGGCATGCAATAGCTACTCAAAACTGTTAGTGTTAGGTATTCAGTATTTAAGTCATACCGTTGTTGTCTTTTCATAGTGATACCTTTGTTAGTCCTAATGGGAAGAAGGTAGGTGGGGCACTTTGCAAAAGTTGCCAATCACACCTGTTATTTAAGGACCATAAAAAAAGATCCTGGAAGATCTGGAAGATAAATGAGGAGATAGGGGTCAGACTCTGGAATTTGTTACTTGTTTGATTGCCTTCGAAATTTGTGTAACCTGTACCGAAAATGAGGGTATAAAATTTTTCTCCCATTCACCCCGCCCCAAATAATTGTTTTGAGGACAAATAAAATGACTCATTTGAGGGTCCCTGAGTCCAATTTTCATTTTCTAAACAGATGTTTCATAAGTTTATACAAATGCTTTGAGCTTTAAAATATGTTTATATAGACCAATAGAACAGAAAATTGATGGGAGAAATACACAGTGACACAATATTAGGAAATAACTTCAGTATCCCACTTCCACTAATGGATAGAATAACCAGACAGAAGACCAATAAGAAACAGAGGGCTTAAAATTAGAAATATCTGGGAATAAATAAGAACAAAATCACAAGATACCGAAACTTAACGGATACAGCAAAAACAGTAAAGAGAGAGGTTTATAGCAGTAAAAAAGGGTTACATTAAAAAGGAAGAAGGATCTCAAATCAACAACCTAACTTTGTACCTGAAGGAACTAGTAAAAGAAGGACAAACTAATTAAAAAGTAAGTAAAGTAAAAAGATTAGAGACAAACAAAATAAAGAGTGGAAAAACACTAGGGGAAAAAAGCATAAATAAGAGTTCATTTTCTGAAAAAAAAAATCAACAAAATTAACCACCCATAGATTAACCAAGAAGAGAGAATACTTAAATAACTAAAACTGGAAATGAAATAGAGTACATTACAATTGATGCCACCATAAATAAATTCTGAGAGAATTCTGTGAACAATTATATGCCAACAAAATGGATAGTTTAGGAGAAATGAGTGCATTTCTAGAAACACAACATACCAAGATTGAATCATGAAGAAATCAAAATTCTGGACAGAGCTATGAGTTAAAGAGATTCAAGTAGTAAAAAAAAAAAAAAAAATTCCAACAAAGAATAGCTCAGGACCAGAGGACTACACCGGAGATTCCATCAAAGATTTAAAGAAGAATTAACACCAGTCCTTCTCAAACTGTTTTCAAAAAATTGAAAAGGAAAAAAATACTTACAAACCTTTTTTATGAGACCAACACTACCCAAACACAAAAAAACAGGCAAAGATATAGAGGAAAAGAAAAAAACCCAACATCCCTTGATGAGTATTAATGTAAAAATCCTCAACAAAATGCTAACAAATCAAATTCAACCATACATTTAAAAGATTATACATCATGGCCAAGTGGAACTTGTTTCCGAAAAGCAAGAAGGGGTCAACATATAAAAATCAATATAATACACCATGTTAGCATAAAAAAGTGAAAATTATCATCTCAATTAATGCAGAAAAGCATTTGACAAAATTCAACATGATTTCTTCATAAAAGCATGCCAAAAACTAGAAATAGAAGGAAACTTTCTCAATATAATAAAGGCCACATAGGAAAAGCTCATAGCTGACATCACATTCAATGGTAAAAGACTGAAAACTTTTCCTCTAAAATTGGCAACAAGATAAGGGTACTGACAATCTTAGAAAAGGCAATAAAACAATAAAAAAAAACCACTGTCACATACAAAAGAAAGAAGTAAAATTATCTCTGTTCACAGATAACAAGAAAACCCTAAAAATTTTCTTATATGTAGAAAACTCTAAAAATTTTATTCGCACTTTTAAAAACTAGTAAACAATTTAACAAATTTGCTATATACCAAATCAACACTCCAATATAAGGCATTTTATATACTACCAGTAAAATATCTAAAAGGGAAAATTTTAAAATAGCATAAAAATATAAAATACTTAGAAATAAATTTAACCAACGAGGAAAAGACCTGTACATTGAAAACTACAAAAAATTGCTGAAATTTTAGAAGACTCAGATAAATTGAAAGTCATTCGTATCAATGGGTTGGAAGGCTTATTGTTAAAATGTTCAGGCTACCCAAAGAGAACTATAGATTCAGTGCAATTCCTATCAAAATTCCAATGGCATATTTTCAGAATTAGGGGAAAAAAGTTTTCGATTCATATGGAATCTGAATTGACTGAATAGCCAAAACAATCTTGAAAAAGAAAGAAAAAGCAGGAGACCTCAAACTTTCTGATTATAAAACATATTATAAAGCTAAAATAACCAAAACAGTGTGGTCCTGGTATAAAGAGAGTCATAGAGATTAATGGCACAGAATCAAGAGACTGGAAATAAATTCTCATGGATATGGCAAATGACATTCAACAAGGGTGTCAATACTACACAATGCAGAAAGGACAGTTTCTTCAATAAATGTTTAAAAAAACTGAATAGTCATATACAAAGAATACTAGACTCTTACCTTACACCATATACAAAAAATAACTCAAAATGTATTAAAGACCTAAATGCAAAAACTAAAGCTACAGAACTGCTGGAAGAAAACATAGGGGAAAAGCTTCATGGCCTTGGATTCGGTAATGATTTTATGGATATGCCATCAAAAGCACAGACAACAAAAGTGAAAGTAGAGAAATGGGCTACATCAAACATAATCTCTTCCAAACATCAAAGGAAATAATTAACAGAGTTAAAAGTCAACCTACAGAATGGAAGTACGTATTTGATAGGGAATTAATATCCAGGATACATAAACAGCATCTAAAACTCAACCACAGCAAAATAGCCCAAGGGAAAAGGACTTGAGTTGAAATTTTCCAGAGAAGATACACAAATGGTGAACAAGCATATGGAAAGACGCTCGTCAACATCCCTACTCATGAGAGAAATGCAAGTCAAAAAGCACAATGAGCTATCACCTCACACTCATTAAGATAGCTGTTATCGTATTTAAAAAAGGGGGAGGGGGAGATTGACTGTAGTAGGACAATGTCAGGGGAGGGTAGGGGCACATCATATGCATGAGTGCCTGAACCTAACACAGGTCAAATGAGGTCCAAGTGAAACCCAAACTTCACCTGTACCTAGACCACTTATGTACCCAATCCTGACTTGTATCCCACAACTTTAAAGGAAAACAAAAACACGGAAAATAATAAACGTTGGCAAGAATGTACATAAATTAGAACCCTTGTGGTGTAGCCACTATGAAAAACAGTATGAAGTTCCTCAAACAATTAGAAATGGAATTACCATATGATCCCAAAATACCACTGTTGGGTATAGACCCCAAAGAATTGAAAGCAGACTCTCAAAGAGTTATTTGAACACATACGTTCATGGCAGCATTATCCACAATAGTCAAGAGACAGAAGCAACACGAGTGTCAAGGAACAAACGAATGAACAGAGAAAATGTAGTTGATAGGTGAAAATGAATATTAGTCAGCCTTACAAAGGAAAGCAATCCTGTCACATGCTATGATGTGAATAAACATTAAGAATACTATGCCAAGTGAAATGAGGCAGTCATAAAGTAGCAATACTATATGATACCACATATGAAGGGGGGAGCCCGAAAAACCCAGAATTTATTTATTTAAAATTGTATATTTATTCTTACATGTTTAAACTTGTCACCTTTAAAGAACTCTCTGTTTAATGCAATATACCTTTTCCACTGCTCAGAACATTTTTTGTACTTGCCAATTTTGATGGCTTTTAGTGCTTCTGCTGTTTTCTGTTTCACTTCCTCCACATTAGCAAAATGTTTACCCTTGAGAACTTTTTTCATACGGGGCAACAAACAAAGGAAAAAGTCTCTCGAGGTTAGATCAGGTGAATTGGGAGCATGGGACACGTGGGTCATGTCATTTTGGGTCAAAAACTACTGAACACTCAGGGTGGTATGGGCAGGTTGGCTGTCATGGTGGAAGAACCAGTCACCTCTTGGCCACTCCCTGGGACATTTCTTCTACGAATCGTAAAGCAAACATCTCAAAACTTCCAGGTGAAGACTTCAGTTCACAGGAATTTGTAGTACACAAATTCCGAGTGTACTACAAGGGCCCTGCACTCCAAAAGATAATTCCAGTTTTTTTGGAGGAGTAGCCCCTCAGCCCCTCGTATATGTGTTATCTAAAGTAGTCAAACTCATATAAACAGAAAGAAGAATGGTGACTGCCTGGAGTGGAAAGAGAGGTTGAAATATAGAGTTTTTATTCAATGAGTACAGAGCTTCACTTTTGCAAGGTGAAAAACTTCTAGATATCTGTTGCACAATAATGTTAATACAGCTAACACTATCAAATTGCACACTGTTTAAGATAGTAAATATCACCTTAATTTTTAAACACACAAAAGAAATAAATAAACATGTCTGTGAATGAAATTGAAATGAATGAAATGCATGGAGTATTGAAAAAATTTGGGGAGAAAAGGCTTAGTTAGGCAAGGGGCACAGAAAGATAGTTTACAAAGTAAAATATTTTCAAAATTAATATTGAAAAAGTTTTTTGAATCCCATCCTACTGGGCATTTATCAAACAATTCTACTGCCTAATGAAAAACTCAGCATGTAATTGCTATTTAATATTTTTTGAGTAGATGAATCTTTAATACATGTATTTTTAAATGACATTTTCCAATGATTATAAATTTAAATAACGTTTAACTTATTTAACTACTTTGTTAACATTTTTCTCAAACCCTGAAGAGGTTCTTAGCCTTTTTAGTAATAATGTTTAGAATTAAACTGATCATAACTCTTTGGGAGACAGTTATTACAAATACAATAAATTAACTCAAGTGAGGGAAAGACGTATATGCTGTAACCCTTGGGAAAATGAAATTGGATGTTTCTCTGCACAGTCCTTTGCAAAAGATGCTTTTCTCACCTTGGGGTAAGAGGGACAAATAAGAGGGACAAATAAGTAGAAAGTAAAAACCAAAGATGGAGAGAAAGAATGAAAAAAACACGAAAGAAAGAAGACATGCATGGATCAAGGGAGTCCTGTTCAAAAAGAAGAAAAATGACTGAATACATTTAATAAGAAAGAATCTAGAAGTCGAAGTTCAAATTTAAAAATTATGCTATTTAAAAATAAACTCCCGCGGACTGAACTGGAAACAGAAAACGAACGCATTTAGCAAGTGTGAGGTGCTTCTCCTAAAAGTAATATAGAACGAATAGATAGGAGTTAGCATGGTATTTGCTAGGGGCTTTCACAGTTTGAGAGATGAAACTCGAACTGGATGCAAAGAAGTGAATATAATACAGATAATTACCATTAGCAAAGTATGGCTTTTAAGCACAAAAATATAGAAATTAAGATTAAGAGAGAATACCTATTTCATCATACTTACATGTTTAATTGAAACTATTTAAAAAATTAACAAAGAACTCCCTCCATGCCCCAAGCTATGTGAGCATTTTGAGGACACAGAGGACCTATGTGGTCCATGCCTCCAAAGAAGCTCACTATCACCTCATAAATTTGGGTTCATATCTCAGACAAAGCAAAGTGCAAATCTCAACGACAGAATGACTAAGGTGGATGATATAGGAACTGAGGATGACTGAAGTTTTCATCTGGAAGATAGACTGATTTGCTTGGTGATGCACTGAAATTGTTGGGAAAAAAAAATAGCTGACTTTAATGACAGACTACCAATACAAAGAAGACTTTTCCTAAGGTTGTATTGGATTATTTCATCATCATCATCTCTCTCTCTCCCTCTCTGAAAGTTTTCATTTGTTCTGGGGTAAAAGATAGGGAAATAGACTGTAATAAGACCTCGAGTTACATTTTTAAAAAATAATGTTTGTCTGAGGCCTAAGTCGTCCCTGGGGACTTTCACACTCTGCCCAGAGACCTTCAGAGATGTATGTCTGACCTCAGAACTCTGAGCTTCACTCCATTTCTTGAGCTAGCAGGGTCCAAGATGAGACAGGGATATTCCAGGAAAAAAAATTCTTTGGAGGATGAGCACAACTTCAGAGGCAAATCTGTCGTAAAATAAAGATCACGTGTAGAAAAACAGGGGAAAGAAATATTCTGAGAGGAGAAGATGAGGAGGAGAATGAGTGGTATTTACATAAATATTTTACCCCAAACTTTAAATATTTATTAAGAATATGTGCTTGAATTATTATATTGTTTTGATCACTTGCATAACTATCAGATTGACTCCTCCAAGCCTGGGCCACATAGCAAGACATCATCTCTACAAAAAAGAAAGTAAAAAAAGTCAGACGTGGTGGAGCATGCCTGTAGATTCACCTCTTCCAGAGACTGAGGCTGAAGGGTTGCCTGAGCCCAGGAGTTTGAGGCTACAGTGAGCCATGATCACATCATTACAATCTGAGTTGCCACTCAGACCCTGTTGCTAAAATAAAAAATAAAATAAAACAAACTATCCTTTCATTAAATGTTCCTAAAACACATTCCCTCTTGCTCTCCCTTTTGGGCTCATTCTTTCTTCTCCCCTGAGCACAGTACTGCATTTTCTTGTCAGATCTAATTTTCTTAAGGCATGGAAAAAAACAAAACAAAACAAAAATTACCATGGCAGGCTTTAGCAGCCGACAGGAACTTTGTGATGGGACCTTCAACTTGTGCTACCCTAGGACCATAGGGCATTAAGACAACATCACCCTGCTGTAGTTTAATAATAATAATAACAAAAAGCTTGTTGGGGTGTATCTATCTCTAGACAAAGAACTCTTAGGTGCAGACCAGTAGTCGTTTTGTTTTGTTTTTCTTTTTCTTTTTCTTTCTGTCCTGTTCCATTTGCCTTGTGATCAGTGGTGGTGACATGCTAGGGTTGACCATGAGAGTCCAACACTGGCAAAGGATCAGCACAGAAGGTCTCCAGAGGCTCAAGGAACAGCATTTCCAAGGAGTAACTTCTTTCTGTGATTGAAATGAACTATATTATAATTTGGGGCTTCTTGCCCATGTAAGAGAAACAATTGCTAAAGAAAAAAATTGTGGGGTAAAATAATAAAAATTTGACTAGATCAAGGTATAATATAAGGCGAACAGTTATTCACAACATGAATGCCTACATATAATAAATTACAGTGTGTAGTTAATCGCCACACAAAGGGAGGGACCCCAAAATATGGAATTATCTTTTGTAGGGCAAGCCCTTTGTAACAGGCTTCCCCTACTAGGTAAGTGTTCTAGGAATCCATCAGCAACGGTGTACCAGCTAGCATTGTTGGGAGAGGCTGCGTTAGGCTTTAGTGAATTTTTTTTTGGGGGGGGGAGCGGCAGGAAGATCGTTTTAACATGTTGGCCCATTTCATGGTGGGTGATTTACCTTCCTACACCATGCTGAGCGTTCAGCAGTTTTTGACCAAAATCGACACAACCTCCTTGCCCCACCCTCCCCATTCACCCAGTCTGACCTTTTTTGGTTTGTTTGTTCCCTGAATGAAAAAGTCCTCAGAGGGAAATGTCTGGCTGATGTGGAAGAGGTAAAACAAAAACCGGCAGAAGCACTGAAAGGCATCAAAATTGGCAAGTTCAAAAACTGTTTTGAGCAATGGAAAAAGGGTCTTAATGTATTGCATCAAATGGAGAGAACTTTGAAGCTGACCGAAGTTTAAATATGTCAGAATACACAACTTTTTGTAAATAAATTCTGGGGTTTTGTGGGTCTCCCTCATATATATGATTAGGGGAAAAATTGCCAGTATATCTATCTACCTATCTATCTATCTATCTATCTATCTATCTATCTATTTATCTATCTATTCATTAATTTCACTGTCATTTACAGAGTGCTGTTATGTTTCAGTTATTGTGCAAAGAAAGTATCAGCTGGCAGAAAGAAATCCCCATTGATTTTATATTCTATTGAGAAGAGATACATCATTTAAAAAGACTATGTAAATGACACATCTATTAGTTAAGCAGCAAAGGTTTGGGACCAAAATAAGTCAGCGAAAGTCAATAGCACACAGGGAAAGAGTGGTTGCCATTTTAAAGAAGGCGTAAGATACCAGGTGCAGTGGTTCATGCCTGCCACCCCTGCACTTTGGATGTAGGATCACTTGAGGCCAAGAGTTCAAGACTAGCCTGGGCAACATAGTGAGACCCGATCTTTATAGAAAAAGAAAAAAAAAAGCAACTTGTTTTCACTGGACTCAAAGGGAAAAGTGATCTCTTTCTTGCGTTGGTTGTGTGTGTATTTCGCCAGTAAAAGAAACTTTGTTCAAAAAAAAGAAAAAGAAAAAAAATAGCTGAGTAAAGTGGTATACAACTGTAGCTCCATCTACTTGGAAGGCTAAGACAGGAGGACTGCTTGAGCCCAGGAGTTGGAGGCTGCAATGAGCTATGATCGCACCACTGCACTCCAGTCTGGGCAACAGAGTGAGACCCTGACCCAAGTTAAAAAAAAAAAAAAAAAAAAGAGGTGACAGGAAAAGTCTTCCTTGAGAAACAAGATATGAACAAACAGCTGAAGGAAGCGAGGGAGCAAGCCATGTGGATAGTCTAGGCAATAAGATAGTTCAAACAAGCACAAAGATCCTGGGGTAGATGTGAGTACGGTGTGTTCAAGGCAAAGCTTGAGGCCAATGTGACTGCAGCAGAAAGACTGAGAGGGTTGACCATCGGTGTGATCAGAGAGGCTATAGGGAGTGAGGCCACACATGTGACTCTGCAAACTCCAGTGCGAACTTTTTCTTTGACCTTGAGAGAGCCAGGACTTGAGACTATGTTTCTTTGAGCTGCAGATAGTCCTATTACTCATTCTAATGCTTTTCTTTATTGCATTGTGCTAACCACTAATATTGGTCCATGCAGTGAGTGTACTTAAGCAGTGTACCTTGACATAACCTCTACTTTTGACTTCTACTCGTCCCTTCGCATTTTTATGAGCCACACTTAAATAACGCGTTGTCAGTCTTTCAACCGGTCGTTAAAACCATGAGTCCCATGATGGATTCAATTGCAAGCTAATTCTTATACACAGTATACCTGCATGTTGGGTTATCCATCAGTAGCCTACAGTCTCAATATGAATTGCATTAATTAGCAACTTTTCTATTCTCTTTGTGCCTTAGTTTCCGCAAATGTAAAATGTGGATTAAAAATGGTACCTACTTTATGGGATTGTGTAGGGTGGATGGTGTTACTAGATGCAATACCTAAAACAGTGTCTGCTCTGTAACAGGGGCTAAACAAGTGTTAACACTTTTGTGATTATTACTGCTTTTTTGTTTGTTTGTTTGTTTGTTTGAGTTGGAGTCTCACTCTGTCGCCCAGACTGGAGTGCAGTGGCCGCTCCCGGCCACCATAGCCTCGACCTGCTGGGCTCCGGCAATCCTTCCGCCTCAGCCTTTCAAGTAGCCAGAATCACAGGCGTGCACTACCACGCCCGGCTGATTTTTTGATTTATTGTAGAGATGAGGTCTCGCTGCCCAGGCGGGTCTCGAACCCGCGGGCTCAGGCAATCCACTCACCTCAGCCTCCCAAAGGTGCAGGATTACAGGCTGAGCCACCGAGCCCGGCTGATTATTATTGTTTTAAAATATAAACAATGAAGTAAAATAGGAACAGGTTAAGAAATATCATAGTTTACACTTTATGTTAGAGGCATGTTATTAAACTCTTTATAGATATCAGTGAAGAGTGGTTAATTTGTTACAAATAAAATTATAAATGCGTGAGGCTTTTCCCTTATATATGGTTTAATGCTTAACTTTCAGTTGATGAAATGGATACAGTAAATATAATAAGAATTTTAGAGAGTGAGATGTTATTTAAATATCATATTAAGAACCAAGTATTGCTTGAGATAGAGATTTTTATCCCTTATTCTCTACTTAATTATCTTGGATGGTCTCATTAGTTTTTTGTTTGGTAAAAACCTTATAATTATTTTTAACCTTCATAGGGCAACATTCTGTAAATAACCTATGAATTCTGGGTAGAAAAAATTGAACAACTAGAATCCGTTGACATACAGGGAATAAATTGAAGGTAACCAGATTCGGTTACCTAATCACCTGGTGTATTTGCAAAACTGGAATGTAGTGAAAACTCTACCGTTATTATCAACACTTTGTGAAAAACCAAATGAGATATCCTGAACAGAATTACTGCCTTGTCTGATGGGCTAAATGTCCATGAGAATGGGATCCCAAAGTTAAAAGAGTACTACTGTAGTTACTGAAAGATGAAAGCCCAGATTGTTCTATCAGCACAACTGTTATCTCAGCATTACAGTTTTCTCTTAGTAGCTGGTGCCAAGTGTTAATACCTCTCTCCTTCTCTCTCTGTGTTATAAGATATTCTTTTAAAGGTTCTAATAAAGTCAAGGTGTCCGAAACCAAAATAAGTTGATAATCACTCTCAACTATTTGAGGAACAGCAATAGTTATTTGCCAAACAAGCAAAAAGTTTGAGTATAATTTCAACAACCAGAGCCACAAAGGTAACAATGTATGTTTTTACTACTTCTCAAAGACCTTTATGTTATACTTCAAGTCCATTTGCACCAACAGTAGTGACTTTCTTTTCTTCCCCATATCATACATTTAGCATGCCAGGGTTATTAATCACACTTTGCACTTAGATGGCTTGAGTTTGAAAAAGCATGGCTTAGAATTCTATAAACAGCCATTAATCCTTGAAAAATAACTTTTGGGGGTTATGTGCTTTGTAATCATTTTATCCAAATTACTCAGTCTCTGGAATTATCATATGTGTGCCATTTTTCATAGGGTTCATGTTCATTCATATTTTTTCTAGATATGAAAACTAGTGATAGTTTTGATACAGTCAAACCTGAAATTGTGAAAGGAATTTGGTATTTTGTCCTAACTGTTAGCCATCCTTCTTTCTTTCCCATCTCTTCTGAGAGGTCTGTTTTTCTAGAAAGCTTTCTCTGATGCTGAGGTCAGCTCTTTCTGCTCCCACTGCTATGCAATAGCACCCACACAGGTGGTATCCATAGCTTATGAATTACACTTTTCCAAAGCAACACTAATAAGATCTAAGGATGCAATTTGTTTTATTCATACCACTTTTCCAATCTCTAGCAAGGTGCTCATAAGTAGACAATCTCTTTTTGCTCTCTAGCTCTGAAGTTCTGAGCACAATGTAGTCTCTGTTGTGAACTAATTCTGTGACTTTAGGCAAATTCATTGAACTTTCAGTATCCTTCTTTGCTAAAAACAATCATGTTAATATTTTGGAAGCAATGGTTATGTATCAAGTGCTCTTCTGGGTGATGTATTAACTCATTAAATCTTGTAGAAATCCTATGAAGAAGATACTTTTATTATCCCTAATTTAGAGTTGAAAGAATTAAGACCCAGGAGGATAAAATAAGCTGTGTATTAAGCCAGGCTCGGTGGCTCAGCCTGTAATCCCGCGCCTTTGGGAGGCTGAGGTGAGTGGATTGCCTAAGCCCGCGGGTTCGAGACCCGCCTGGGCAGCAAGACCTCATCTCTACAATAAATCAAAAAATCAGCCGGGCGTGGCAGCGCATGCCTGTAATTCCGGCTACTTGGAAGGCTGAGGCGGAAGGATCGCCGGAGCCCAGCAGGTCGAGGCTGCGGTGGCCGGGAGCAGCCACTGCACTCCAGTCTGGGTGACAGAGTGAGACTCCAACTCAAAAAAAACCAAACAAAACAAACAAACAAACAAACAAAAAAATAACCTGTGTATTAATAAAGTTAGTAAGTGACAGAATTGTGAATTTGAATCCAGGCATTTATTTGGGCTCAAGCCTAGGCTCTTAGTCATTACACTATATTACCTTCCCAGACACTTAAGTAGCTTTTCAGTTCTATTTCAATGTCAATATTGAATAAGGGTGACATTTTAAAGATAAAGACATTTCAACTGATTGAATCTGTTAATGAAACCTAGCTCAACTTTTCATTTCTTTAATAGATATTAGGTGATAAGCTTGCAGGTTTTAAACATTCTTATTTGTAAAATAATCATAATATCAGCCTTGTTGTGTTCATCTAATAATTAAATAAACTAGCGTCCAGCACTTATCAGCATTTAATAAATGGTATTACTTTAGTGTTGGAAAAATATTCTGTATGCACATGTGATTGTATTCAAATAAAAGAATAATTCCAAATATGTTTTCTGAAGTGTGATATAAATAAGAAAATAAGAGATACTATTTTTTAAAATACAGAATTATTCAAATTAAAGATTTATAGAGACTGAGTTATTTGGGAAATGACACATTTTCCGGTTGCTTTGGGGTAACTTCACCTCAAGTCAATAGCAAAGTCTCAGTTAAAACACAGACACAGCTAGCAGCAAGAGAGAAAAGTCCTGTTTTATTTAATTAGGCAGGTCATAATACTCCTAGTTTTCATATGAGGAACCAGGGACCCGTGTATGTATGGGCAAATGGGCAGTAAGCAGGAGATCCAGAACTGAAGACGGATCTGACTGAATCAAAGACTTTGTGCTCTTAATTGTTACATAGTTTGCTCTTTGAAAGTATGGCTTTAGATAATATATACATTTTTCTACCAGACTCAAATGGCTTGACTTAGCTTCTGTTCCGGGAACTCAACTCCATGGAAGCTCATTAATTCACTCAACCCATTGTTGATGGTGTGCACAGTCCATATTGAGAGGGAAACGCTGTGTGGATATCACAATCTCTAGAATTAAGCATATTAAGGAAGATCATTTTATTTCACTTACTTTCCAAGAATAAAGATATATGGCATTAGAGTTTATCAACTCATTTTTTGTTTTGTTTTTTTACTAAATTAACAGACCTGGTTAAACTTTGTCTCCAAATGCACTAGTCTGAGCAGGTCACGAGGCAGAATCTTCTTAAAGAGAGAAGGGGGAAAATGCTTGTTACATGGGCATTGAGCCAATCTCAAGAAATAAACATAGCATTTTCAGAGTCTTCAGAATATTAAGAACAGTTCATAAGTAAAAGAAAATAGGAAATAAGGACCGGAGGTTGGGAAGCCTGGAGTCATTTCAGACTGTCTGAATCACTTATGTTGTGGTGGTGATTTGAGCTGACAAAATGTTATTGGAGGGATCACTCTCCTCAACACTGTTTGCTTTGGGAAGTCAGGCAGAGATTTATTATGGCTGAAAGCCTTTACAGCTGTCGGATGTAGTGCTGGGTTGAGAGAGTTGAAAATATCAGCTGAAATTAATAGCATGGGTTGTGATTTTGAATATTTGCAACAGTTGCGATGGAAAGAAGAAAAAAAAAAGCCAGGAACCTCAGTTTTGTTCTACTCTATGATTACATTGGGTTGTTAAAAAAAAAAAAGTCTATCTCTGGCAAGGAAAAGTACAAGCCAGTATCCACCGAATGTAATTCACATATTTGCAAGGCTGATATAAAGGACTGACGACCATGGGATGGCATTTAGATGTAGGTAAAGATGTTACATTCAATATGTAGAATGATATCAGAAGGAAAACCCTGGAAATCTTTCCAAAGAATGTTCATCTTGTAGAGTCACTATAATTCATAAGTGTCTGTAAAGATACCAAGAACAATATATTTGGCAGATGAAGATAGGCAGACATACATGTACATGCTTACATAGATGACATAGATAGATATTTTAAATTATTAATAATTATTTTATATTTAAATTTCTCCATAGTAATTGCCATACTTATATCTATCCATGTATCTTGGACAATACTAGGGAAAGACATCAAGTTTTGCTTTCATTTCTAAGTCCATAAACCTAACCCAGAGTTGTATATGTCTTAAAGAGTTAAGCAGATTTTTATGATGCAGAAATATTCATAGCTAATGTTTATTATGAAACTCTAGGTATAGGAATATATTATATTGTGGTTTCTGAACTTACTTGGCTATAGAATCTCTTTCTCAGGAATAATCTTATGGGTTATTCCTCTCTGAACACACAATAGAATTTTTTTTTCTGAGTGGAATGTGTACGTTAAGAAGTTCTGCCATAACTTGCTGACCAAGTAGATAACTCAGCATATAGATATCCCAGTATAGCAGGGATTCAATGTATCGTCAAGTGAATCAATACATGTAATACGCGTTATGCCAGTGCTCCTATCATTTTAAGAGACATTCAGACCATTCTTTATTTCAAATGTATTTGTACAAATTTAAACAAATGCCAATACATCTCATAGTCTCTGGTTTATTGATTTAATTTAATTTAATTTATTTATTATAAAGATGTGGGGTACAATTCAGGGTTAGGTATACAAACACTGATCATGCAGGTACCCTTGTTGATGAGGTATGCCCCCGCCCCCGACAGTTTTCCACTACTGCCAATAGCTTTCTTATAGCATTGTAATTGATCGAGGTCACCTTATGAGTGAGAACATATGGAACTCAGTTCTTTGTTTCTGTGATAAATCACTGAGTATGATCGACTCCAAATCCATCCAATTTGCTGCAAAGTCCATATATTTGTCCTTCTTTATGGTTGCATAATATTCCATTGTTTATATGTACCACTTTTTTTTAATCAAATCCAGCTTCGATGGGCAACATAGTTGGTTCCATGTTTTTGCTACTGTGAATAGAACTGCAACAAACATATGTGTACAGGTATCTTTTTTGCAAAATAATTTGAGTTCCTCCGGGTATATTCCCAACAGGGGAATTGCTGGGTCATATGGAAGGTCAATTTCTAGTTCTTTCAGAAATCTACAGACTGTTTTCCAGAGAGGTTGTACAAGTTTGCATTCCCACCAGCAGTGTAGAAGTGTTCCTTTTTCTCCACATCCTCGTCACCTTCTGTTGTTGTTTGTTTTATTAACGATGGCCATTCTTACAGGGCTTAGGTATTATCTCAATGTGGTTTTGATTTGCAATTTCCTGATGATGACTGAGGCTGAGCACTTTTTCATGTGTCTATTGGCTGCCTGTATATCTTCTTTTGAGAAGTGTCTATTCATATATTTTGCCCACTTTTTAAAGGGGCTGCTTGTTTTTTTTCCTTTTTGGTGTGTTAGAGTTCCTTGTAGATCCTAGATGTTAGGCCTTTGTCAGATATACAGCTGAAAAATATTTTTTCCCATTTTGTGGGGTGTCTCCCTGCTCTCTTGATGATTTCTTTTGCTTTGCAGAAACTCGTTAATTTGATGAGGTCCCACTTGTCTATCTTATTTCTTAAGGTATTGGTCTTTAGGGTTCTGGATGGAAATTTGTTGCCAGTTCCGTTTTCTAAGGTTCTTATAGTTTGAGGTTTTATGTTTAGACCTTTGATCCATTTAGAGTTAATTTTTGTGTACAGTGATAGGTAGGGGTCCTGTTTCAGTCTTCTGCATGTGGTCAGCTAGTTTTTCCAGCACCATTTACTGAATAGATTTTCCTCTCTCCAGTAGTTTTTGTTGGAGCCTTTGTCAAAGATGAGTTGGTTGAGGAATTGCGGCTTTGCTTCCAGAATCTCTATCCTGTTGCATTGGTCTGTGTGCCTGTTTTTATACCAATACCAAGCTGTTTTGATTACTGTAGCTTTATAGTAGAGTTTGAAGTCTGGAAGTGTGATACCTCCTGCTTTGTTTCTCTTGCTAAGGATTGTTTTGGCTATCCGTGGTCGTTTATGTTTCCATGTGAATTTCTGTATTGTCGTTTCCAGATCTGAGAAGAATGATGTTGGTAATTTAATGGAAATTATGTTGAATCTGTAGATTGTACCATACTCATGGATAGGAGGAATCAACATTGTTAAGATGTCCATCCTCCCAAAGGCAATCTACAGATTCAGTGCAATGGTATATTGATTTTAATATTGACATGCTGATGCTATGACTAAGACCGCCATATTTGCTGTTGCAACATGAAATGTTAAATGAATAGATACCACGATAATGCATTAAAAATAGATGTGTTTGTGGAGGAGGTGGAATATGGATATTTTGACTGGATCAACATCTGACTCTATCAAGTCGGTCATATTTCTAGCAAAATATTATTGTCATAGGGTAATGAAATAGCTTCTTCCCTATTATGCCTAAATCTCCTGATTACCTTGATTACCCCACCATTTTCTTATCTTTCATGGCATTAAATCCATTCATAAATAAGTTAATAAATTAGTGGTATAAAGCACAGATGAAAATTCCACTAAATCTTTAACATGAAGCCGGGCTCGGTGGCTCAGCCTGTAATCCCACGCCTTTGGGAGGCTGAGGTGAGTGGATTGCCTGAGCCTGCGGGTTCGAGACCTCATCTCTACAATAAATAAAAAAATCAGCTGGGCGTGGTAGCGCATGCCTGTAATTCCAGCTACTCGGAAGGCTGAGGCGGAAAGATCGCTGGAGCCCAGCATGCAAGGTTGCTGTGACCGGGAGCGGCCACTGCACTCCAGTCTGGGCGACTGAGTGAGACTCCAACCCAAAAAAAAAAAAAGAAAATCTTTAACATGAGTAATTATGTATAAATAATACTTTTAAATCATGAAAATCCTGTCCTGTCACCCTGTCTCCATTTCTAGAAATTCCTTGTGGCTTCTGGGTGGTGTTAGAATCACACCACACATAGTCAGTTTTTTCCCATCTCTCTAGACTCATCTCAGTACTTTCATCACTGTTTACACTTCAACCAGTTTGTCCTTCTCTTTGTTTCTTGAATACTCCATGCCATTGGCCCATGCTGTTACTATGAACAAAAGGCCCTGATTCATCCTCAACCAATGACTTCCCCTACCCTATCACCACCCCCACATTCTGGTCTAGAGTAGATCTCTTTGTTCTTTCTTCTCAGAAGGCTATGATGCTGCTTATTTTCAGAGCACTCTTCTCTTGTCTCAGGTCCTAATTAAACATCCCTACTATGATGACATGATTGGTTCCCCACCAGACTCAAAGCTCTTTGAGAACAGAAGCCACATCCATGTTGCTTTCCCATATAGTTCCTAGAAAGTAGCACACACTAGAAACGGCAACTATTCAGTGCATGAATGAATTTTTTCAGATGTTTTCTTTAGCCAGATACAGCATATGCTTTCTCTCCAAGTATTCTATTGAAGACATGACACCAAGTGTTAAGTTGAAAGACAGGGCATTAACTGAAATATAAAAGTCGAATGAGATTCCACCTGTGACTCAGTGATGTCCAAGGAGCCATTTCTTGAGTCTAACACATCATTATGCAGCATAGTGCTATAGGCTGAATCATCTGTTGAAGTCCTAACCTCTAATGCCTAAGAATATGACTGTACTTGGAGATAAGACTTTGATAGAAGTAATAAAGGTAAAATGAAGTCTCTAATGTGGGCTCCAAATCCAGTACGACTGGTGTCATCATAAGAAAGAGACTAGGATGCACATGGACAGAGGAAGATGGTGTGATGATACAGGGAGAAGGCAGCCATCTTCAAGCCAAGGTGGGAGGACTATCAGCAGCTTGATCTTGGAATTTTATTCTCCAGAACTGTGAGAATAAATTTCTCAATACATTTCTGTTGTTAAAGTCACCCAGAATGTGAAACTTTGTTATGGCAGTCCTAGTAAACTAATCAATATAGGAAGTCTTTATTTAGCAGAATGTTTTCCTTTAAGTTTTTTTTCTGCCCCTACCTAACAAAGCATAGCTCTAGGATTGGCAATGGTGGGAAACTGCAGGGATGTGGGGGCGGAGAGGGGGGTGCGGAACTGGCACTAATGGGAATCTATCTGGGGAAGGGGGGGTGCATCTCCTCAACAAGGTTACCTGCATAATGAACATTTGTATACCTAACCCTGAATTGTACCCTACATCTTCAAAATAAAAAAATTAAAAGTTAAAACAAAGAAAGAAATATATAATTTTTTGTCAGAGATACTGGTTATGTGAACACTTTTGTCTTCTTTAAGTACATCCAGCCGCTCAGGGGGTGGGGGGTGAGGAAGGATAGTAGCCTAGGGGTTGTATTTTGCCTAAGGGGAGATCACCACCATCTGTCTGGTTAATAAAGAACAACTTTCAATCCAAAAAAAGAAAACACAACTCTGTAATCCATGCCCCACTTGTGAATATTTTCTCCACTCCACTCTGTTTCATAGTAATAGAAAGAAATATTTCCACGCAGGATATTTTGTTCACTCCTGAGACATTACAATTGGTTGTACAGAGAGACGTTTCCAACTAAAGGCTGCTAACTTAACATATGCCATAAGGGAATCTAAGACATAAAATATCAACTACTTCAAAAATTACCTAGGATTATTGAGGCAACTGCAATTCAGTAAAATTTACAGTATACTGGAAATCTACCTAGTGCAAAGCACTGTATTAGGTATTGTGTAGAATATGGAGGCATATAGGACACCATCTTAGCAATCAAATTCTTCATCTCAAGTGGGAGAAGAGACATGCATCAGTGGCATCTCAGAAAATTCTAGTCATTTCATTCATGGAGTCTTATTCTGACTACATGGATTTTACTCCCACATTGTCTCCCTGCAAATGACTTTGCTTTATAAAAGTTTAAACATGAGACTACATAGAAAAAATTCTTTTTAAAATATCAGATAATGAAAACTACCTCATTACAAATATGGGAGCAAAACATTTACTCAATTTTTATAAAATACAGCCTTTAATAGTGCAGGGACTTTGGGGAGGAAGTTGATAACTTTGAAAAAAATGTGTTGGCACTTACAATATATCAGATACTATTAAAAATCCTGTATAGACATTCTCTGTTAATTATTCCAATGAACTGAAGAGTTTGCTTCTGTTGATTCCTGCACTGCAGATGACAAAAGAGAGATCTGGGATGTTTCAGTTGTTTATCAAAGATTGCAAGCTAGTAAGTTATATAAACAAACACCAAATCTAACAAGAAGATGTAAGCCACCATGCTGTACTACTAAATTCATTTTTATAACTTATAACTCAAATCAATTTTTTCCCCAAAATTTGGTGTCCAAGGAACCAAGGGACCCTTAAAACACAAAGATTTTGTATAAATATTCATTAACATTTGGTGCATAAAAAAGGTGAAGACATAACTATTTCTAGATAAAGCAAAGCAAAATATGCACTTGGAGATGGATTCCCTAATAAATATACCACTGCAATGCTAGCAGAGGGAATATTTTCTATCAACACAGCTTCATGTTTAAGTTCTATATCAACACATTTTAGGAAAAACATAGCACTTAAATCTGATAGAATAGATGCTTCAGAAAATATCTCTGTTTTTCACAGTGTTGTGAGATGGTATTTGTTTTGTTTTGTTTTGTTTTGTTTGTGCTTGTGGCTCATGGATAATCGGTCAGCCTGCAATCTTAATCATATTCAGAACCCACTGAAAACCACAACCTAATACTGTTTGAGTTAAACTAGTTTAGCTTTAAAAAAAAGATGGAGGACAAAGTATAAGTGATGTACATAAAGTACTAGTGGAAAGCTGAGCAAAAAAACAGTGTTCAGGTCTAATGAGACTTGTACACCTCTATTAAGATACTAGAAAGGGATTCTCATTTGTAACCAGACCCAGCTTCCTCCAAAAATGTGTACCTAACTCTATTTAGTCTCAAGTTTATAAACACTGACTTAAAACTGAAATAATAATCATCCAATCAATGTTCCTTTAATTAGTAAGGTAGGAAAACCATATAACGTTTGGGAAATAAAATACTAGGTCTGGAAGGAATTTCAAATTAATGGCTAACAACATTGTAAAAGCAAAGAGAGATTAGCAATGATGTAGCTTAGTAGATCAGTTTTGGCAATATTATGAGAATAATGGCAGTAATATAGAAAAATGTAGTGTCTTTCATTAAACTAAGCCAGATCTTCCAATTTATTTGGTCTTGTGTTTGTTCCTTAAATGAAATAATTTTTATGGAAAGCACTTGGCAGAGTGCTGGACACATTGTGAGGGGTTGATTAAAGTTATCATTTCTATTTTTTAATGGAAGAATAAATTCTATAGAAAATAATTTTAATGATATTATTCCTGTTGGAATTTTGACACTAAAATATCAAGGTTTGGAATTTTACTTGAGTGCTCAGGGGTTTACATAATCCTCAAAAACTGACATTATATATGTATGTCCTAGATTGAAAAGACAAACCTGGACTCTGGAGATTAGGTATTTATATTAGGCATTATGAACATAAAGTAAACATTCCAGCGGGTTGCCCTATCATAATCTAATCAACAAGATATGCAAAAAAAGCTGAATGTGCTTCCTCCATAGCTAAGTATTATATGTTCAATGGGAGAAAATTAAAACATGTACCAATTATTGTTTTTTTAGTTCAAATTTTGCACTATCAAGTTCCAAAGACTTTCTAAAATTACAAAACACATGCAAACTTTGCAAGCCTGTTTTTGTGTCCATTTGTTTGGATTGGGGGGAGTCCCAAATCTGTTTTCTTCCATTAATTTGAGCTTAGTTTTTTCATATGAGGAATGTTTCCTTGCTATTTTAAACTTATTCCTACCATATCCATAAGAAAATGACAAACGATTGTGTATGCAAAGTGGACCTAAAAGTATGAAAACAATTCTGTATTAATCCTGAGTGTAAATTTTGCTTGTAAAAGAATATAAGCCGGGCTCAGTGGCTCAACCTGTAATCCCGCACTTTGGGAGGCTGAGGCGAGTGGATTGCATGAGCCCGTGGGCTCGAAACCCGCCTGGGCAACTTGGCGAGACCTCATCTCTACAATAAATCAAAAACTAGCCGGGCATGGCAGCGCACGCCTGTAGTTTCAGCTACTTGGAAGATTGAGGCAGAAGGTTCGCCGGAGTCCAGCAGGTCCAGGCTGCAGTGGCCAGGAGCGGCCACTGCACTCCAGTCTGGGCGACAGAGAGAGACTCCAACTCAAAAAAAAAAAGAAGAAGAATATAGACAGGCCAGGCATGGTGACTCAAACCTGCAACCTCAGCACTTTGGGAGGCCGAGCTGAGAGGATTGCCTGAGCCCAAGGGTTCAAGACCAGTCTGGGCAATTTGGTGAGACCTCATCTCTACAATAAATCAAAAATATTAGCTGGACATGGTAGTGTGCGCCTGTCGTTCTGGTGGCAACTTGGAAGGCTAAGGCGAAAGGCTCGCCAGAGCCCAGCAGGTCGAGGCTGGGGTGGCCATGAGCGTGCCACTACACTCCAGCCTGGGCAACAGAGTGAGACTCTGACTAAAAACAAAAAAAAGTGAAAAGAATATTGACAAGATACATGAAGTGAACTCAATAATGTTAAAGATGAAGTTTCTAAAATGTAATAATTTATGTTCAATGTGCATAAACCATTATATATGTATGTCCTAGATAGAGGAGACAAACCCAGGCTCTGGAGATTAGGTATTTATAATAGGCATTGTAACTATGAAGCAAACATCCCAGCCACTTGCCCTATCATACCAAGAGATGCTTTTTATAAACATATTCCTCCTGAAGTTGCTCTTTCTTAGCCAAATTTGAGACTTGACTAAAACTGTGTCCATCTGGGAAGGATTTGAATTCTCCATCGCTGACACCTAAACCTAACTGAGCTGATTCAGAATTTGATACCTAGAAATGAGGTTTGCCATAGAAAAATCTAAAGTTGGTGGCACCAGATACCATATAGGACTTGAAAGGCAATCAGAAAACAGCATGGACTAAAAAATTCTCCATTGTTGACACCTAGCCCCGCATCTTTAAAATAAAAATTAAAAACAACAACAACGAAAAAAACTAAGTCCATGTCATAATACTGAGACTTAGGGCACAGTAATAGAAGTAAAGACAATTGAGACAGAGGTTGGAGTACTAAGGAAGGACGAAATATGGCTGGAATATTCAAGAGCATCCTAAAAAAGAGAAGCTTATAAAGAACATTCTGATGTCTGCCTATTGAAATTGAAGTAGTTAAGACTGTAGAGATAAGTGGATGAATATTATGTGGTAAAAAGGCTAGACCCCCAGTAGTTCAGAGAGAGGCATGGAAGAATATACACATTGGGGACAAAAAACACCATACATGTAAGTAAAACTTTAGAGTCAAACTACAATGACTCATGATGCATAGCAGATAATTTGTCATAGATCTTAACCACACATAGCCAATTTTTAAAATTGCTCTCAACCAGTAAGCATTCAGAACTTTTCAGAATGTAGATTAACCCTACGAGGTCTATTTTTTGGAAAGTGGTGTTAGTACTCACTCACGCTGTATGCATGCTATTTGGTAGTGCTTGCCAATGTCAACTCTGAGCTTGACACTGGCTCACAGATCAGTAGCAAACCAGATGAGGGCAGAGATGTGAGAAGCACTTGCGTATTGAGGTTTACTTTCTTTCTGCTCTGAGGAATCCTGTGGGCTCTTAGATGATGAAAGCCCCAGTCATTCTTGTTGCCCAGTTGACAGCCTGTCAATCACTAGACATACAAATAAGATCATCATAAGTCTTACAGCTACTGGAACATTTACCTACTAACTATAGACCCATGAGTGAGCACAGCCAAGGTGAGGTAAGCCAATCACACCAGAAGAACCACTCAAATGTCTTGCATAATCATGACCTACATACATGGTTACTGGTTTAAGCCACGAAGTTTCAGGGTCATTAATAATACAGCAAAACTGAGTTGAATTTGATACCTAGAAGTGAGGCTTGCCTAGAAAAACCTAAAGTTGGTGGCACCAGGGAGCATATGGGCTTGAAAGGCAATCAGAAAATAGCACAGACTGAAAAATTGGTGAGTGATCTTCCATAGTAGGTTTTAGAAATGTAGGGGAGTATCATGTACTAGGCAACAGTTTGCAAAGCTGTATTTTGCAGTGACTTGAAAGATGAAAAATGTATCCACAGCATGCATCTATCTGCAGTCAATACGGTGGAGAATGAAACACATTACTTAAAGAAAGCTGATAAGTATGGAAGCAAAATTAAAATAAAAATAGAGGAATCAGAACGTGTTGGGTTAGAAAGCACAATTTTTTAAAAATCCACAGTCTTGTTTAGCTAACAAAATATCCTCAGAGTAAATAATATAATTGAGGCAAAGATCAAATCCAGGATGCTGCTGATAAAATATGCTATTAAAGTTAATATCAAATCAAGGGTAGAGCCTCAAGACCCTTTGTTAAGGCCTCGGGAAGATTTTAAGTTATTCTTCTTAGGCCTTCTCAGCTATTTTTAAAAAAGGCTCTTAAAACTCTTCATGGTATCGCCAACAGTTGACATTCCCAAAGTTAAGAGAGTTTGAAAAATAATGGTAAAAATAAAATAAAATAATGGTAGGCTAGTGAATTAGACATTTGGGACCTGAATCTGATTAATAGAAAACCCACAACATTTTTAAGAGCATTATATTGATGAAGACATTCATCTTAGATTAAGTTAAATTAAGACAGTTAAAAATGAAGGTAGCCTCTGAACTTCCAGCCCTCTAATGAAAACAAGCTGAGACAGAAATCTCAGCTGAAAGCACAAGTCCTATCTTATTGAAAAGGACTACTTGGCCGGGAGCTGTGGCTCAAGCCTGTAATCCCAGCATTTTGGGAGGCTGAGGCAAGAGGATTGCCTGAGCCCAGGGGTTCAAGATCAAGCTTAAGTTAATAGTCTTCAGCTAGTTATTTTCTGTAAGTATTTTCAGAGAGTAGAGCTCTGAAGCCAGAAGATGAAGCCAAGAACTACTGAAAGTAGTGACAGAAAGTCACTTCCATGTGTCAGTAATAAACCTTGGACTGAGGAACTAGTCCCAGTGAGTAAAACCAGTTCTTGATCAAGGAATCAAGTTATCTGCTCTAGTATAGGGAGGGGGACTTGGCAACATTTATATAGCAGAATTTCAGAATTATTATAGACTAGTAATTGCAATTGGTCCCTAGGTTTTTCTTGTTTTGAAGAGGAATGTCTATGTCTATCATGGTTATCTATCCCTTTCTTGAATCCCTGTATGTTGAATATGTAAATCAGATAACTTGCCTTTTCAGTTCATAGTTTTGTTCGTTTGTTGATTTTTTTTTTTTTTTTTTTGAGTCAGAATCTCCCTCCATCACCCAGGTTGGAGTGCCATGACACTCTCATGGCCACTGCAGCCTCCACCCGCTGGGCTCTAGTGATACTTCTGCCTCAGTCTTCCAAGTAGCCGGAACTACAAGCACATGCTACCACGCCCAGCTAATTTTTGTTTTATTGTAGAGATGAGTTCTTGCCAAGTTGCCTGGGCTGATCTTGAACCTGCTTGCTCAGGCAATCCACTCGCTTTGGACTGCCAAAATGCAGGGATGACAGGTGGAGTCACTGAGACCGCCCCCCTTCCTTTTTAAATCAAGAGTATCCACACCCAAAAGGTCACACGCCAAAGAGTAGCAGCTATATCCAAACCAAATTTAGGTCACCAGATCTTGAAATTAATGCTTAATGCTATCATTAGATGATAATGTTGGAAGTCTCAGGAAGGAATAGGTATGTTTTGCATGGTGCAGGAATAGAATTCTTGAAATTTGAAAGCAGATAGTCATGGAGTGTTTGCAAAAATGACTGCAGTATTTCCTTTCCCCGAAAACATGGTATTTGATAGGACTCTGGCTTTAGTCATGTGAATTGTCTTAGTCCATACAATGAGGGACACGTGGTCCAGTTGCTCCTTTCACTCCAGCTGACAGCCTGCCAACTGCAAGACATGTGAATGAAAAAGACCATACAGGCCCACTCACCAGTGAACTCAGATTCATGTGTAAGCCTAACAGAGATTATCCAAGAAGTCCCGTATAATTATGAGCTACATTTTGTTTTTATTTTTGGTTTGTTTTTGTAAAATATCATTCCTTTGAGCAAAAAACTCATTGAAGTTGGGTTTTTTTTAATTTTAAAGATATGGGGTACAATTCAGGGTTAGGTACATATGTGGTCATCAGGCAACAGATAAATGAAAAAATGCCCAGTCTCACCAATTATCAAAAAAATGCTCAGTCTCACCACACTGAGATACCACCTAACTCTAGTCATGGAGGCCGTCATCAATAACTCAAAAAGCAATAGATGTTGGAGAAAATGCGGGCAAAAGAGAACGCTTCCACTCTGTTGGTGGTGGTAGTGTAAACTAGCACAGCTTCTATGGAAAACAGAGTGGCGACTCCTAAAAGATCTTAAAATCAGTCTTCGGTATGACCCAGCAATCCCCCATCTGGAAATATACCCAGAGATACCAAATCACTCTGTGAAAAAGAAACCTGCACACGCATGTTTATCGTAACATTGTTCACAATAGAAAAACATGGAACCAACCATGCTGCCCATCGGAAGAGGACTGGATTTAAAAAATGTGGTACATATACATGATGGGAATATTATGCAGTTATAAATAAAAACAAAATTATGGACCTTCCAACAACTTGGATGAATTTAGAGTGTATAAAATTCAGTGATTTATCACAGAAACCAAGATCTGAGTACTACGTGTAAGTAACTCAGGTAAGCGGACCCTGAGCATTTAACATAATACTATAAGAGAGGAATTGGCAGTAGTGGGACACTGCCAGCGGGGGGGCGGGGGAAGGCACATAACCTCAATAAGGGTACCCAAACTTTACCTGTATGTTGGTTTGCTTTAAGGTACTAAGTTTTGGAGTGGTGCATTATGCAACAAACTGGTACAGTGTTGCTCACTTTATTCATAAAAATCGTTTGAGTGAGCCACGGAGTAAAGTACACATAGTTCAACTTATTAGTCAACAATTCAGTTTATTTCAGCTTTACAGATACCTAGTTTTTGCTACAATCGTGAGTGGAATTTCTTCATTTTTTTTCCAGATAGTTCATTGTGAATACAAATGCAACTGATTTTTGTATGTTGATTCTATATTCTGCAATTTTACTAAATTAATGTGCTAGTTCAAACAGATTTTTTTTGCACCTTTAGGGTTATCTACATATACATATTCATTTCATCTGTAAGCAAAGATACTTTTATTTCTTCCTTTCTGATTTGAGTTTCTCTCAATATTTTTCTTGTCTAATTTCTCTGGCTAGGACCAGGCATACAGAATTTTTGACACTAGACTGCGAATGATCACTGCAGTCAAAATTCAGTTGTTCCAAAAGAGTGAAATCCACAAAGACCACCCCCCACAAAACACTCTGCAGCACTGTTTTGTTGTGGTGATGATCATGAGAAAGATAGTGTGATGTGTTCTATTTGATGTTCCGTAAATTATCTTTTCTTGGGTCTTTGGATTCATAGGCCCAGTTAGTAGAAATGAGTCGTATAGAATATGACTATGAACAATGTTCTTTTTTTTAATATGTATTTTTAGTTTTTACTTATTTATTTTTTGTTTTAAAGATGTGGGGTACAATTCAGGATTGAATATACAAGTGATCATCATGTAGGTAAAGTTTGGACCTCCCACTGGTCTCCACTTTGCCTGGTTTGAGATTAGGTACCCTTATTGATGTTATGTGTTCCCTCTTCCTCTCTTGGCAGTTTCCGGCTATTGCCAATCTCTTTCTTACAGTATTATGGTAAATGTTCAGGGTTCACTTATGAGTGAGAACCTGTGGTACTGAGTTCTTTGTTTCTGTGATATACCAAGAGTGCTATAGGCTCTAAATTCATCCAAGTTGCTACGAAGTCCATAACTTTGTCCTTTTTTATGATTGCATAATAGTCCATTACGTATATGTACCACATTTTGAAAAATGTTCTTTTTCACAATTCACTAAAGACTGAATATAAACTCGTGAATATTTTTTATCTTAGTAGTTAAATAATCAGGTAGTGGTTTCTTAGGTATGACACTAACATCACAATCAAAAATAAAAATAGATAAACTGGACCTCACTAAAATTAAAAGCTTTTGTGTGCTTGCATACACTATCATTTTGACAAAGAATGTAAATATTTGTAAAATTAAGACCCTGTTGTATGATAAACACTAATTTAACACCAGAGGTGCACAGAATAGTATGACACATTGGAGGATTTAATTATCTTCCGATGAGTGCAGTTGCATTCAGATGATATGGTCATGAACCACAAGGGCCTTCCAATATTGTGATTTTGTACAAGTTAGACATATACTAGAATCTCAGTAAATATGTGGTTGATTTATGATATGTTGCTTTAGGCAAACTTTATTTTCCCAAAGACCCTAAGAGATATTCTATGACAAATATGTCTTGATTTCATAGAATTCCTATAACAGTTATCCACAGTCTCCATTTTCTTCCAAAGATTAATCTGGTTTGGATGGGAACTTTTTGATAAAGACAGCTCTATCACAGTCTTTAAAAATAGCCAGAATTATATCAAAATATGGTGCCACAGTTACTGTGGGAAATACTAGCTTCCTAAGAAAGCATGATCTTAAAACAACTTTTAAACAATTTGTTGCTTACTAGATGACTTTATGAGGAACAACTTGAGATTTATCATGTTTAATTGGTCCTTAGGGAAGCATTTACTATTTTCAGCATGATATACACAGGAAACCTCCCCACACACATCTCGCTAAGACAAAATGTGTCCTTTGAGATTGTAGATTTTGGAGTGAACCATGACTGATGTGTTTTATGAAAATAGCCTATTATTTATAGATAGGTGGATTTATTGCAAGATACTTCAACTTCCTACATGTGACCCATCATTCTAAGATAAGGCTACTTACCAATGATCAGCCCTGATAATAGCAACCTATATGTACTTGCAACTTTAAGGATTCCAAATGTTTGCATATGTTTATCACTCTATGTAATATTTGAATATCCTATATATAATATTGATAACTGATACTTGATTCTGGAAACTATTTGGGAGATGGAAACAGCAATTTCAAGGACCTAGAATGGATTCAATGCTTTTCCATGTTGTCTCATACTAAAAGTGTAAATTTCAGAACCAGATGACCTGGTTTCTATCCTGCTCTGTCACTTACAAGTTGTGTTACCTTGGACAACTATTGACTCTCTCTTGCCTCGAGTTCCCCAATGATAAAATGAAAATATTGATTTTTGCTGAGACTTTAGGAATTAATAAATATGAAGTGCATAGAAAAGTGCTTGTCACAGAATAAACAATATATAAATGTTAATTGATTATTCCTCACTTAAGGATTATTTATCCTTATTTATATTTATTATGGAAGCAATTTAAGATTATTCCCATGTCATGGTAATTATCTTCATTTTATAGATGAGGAAAACAAGTTGATACAGCCAGTTACCAGGAAAGGTAGCCCTCAGATCTAAATCCAAATATCCTCACTTCATCTCAAGTTGTTGTTGCTTTTCTCTTTAATTAGATCACAGGTGTTTCATTCTATTATTCTTGCTGATATTCATACCATGCCAAATAAAATGAAATAAAATGACTTAAGAACAAGTCTTGACTTGTTTTCTGTACTTATGTTTTCTGTTGTCTTTTTTTACACTTTGTTTTAATCCTCCCTTGGGACCAGTTTTCTTGGTGACATGTGTTTTACTAATTTTCTGCTTCTTCCTTCTTTGTTTTCCCCAGGGCTGAGCAAAATGCCTGGTTGTAGAATGGGTGTTGAATGATTTAACTCATTTTAGATTTTTGATTCTAAATTAATCACTTTGCTCTTCTTCTTGTAAAAATGATTATTTCTGTGTACCGGTGGCAAAATCCACACATAGACCATTTATTTTGTTCAATTGATTCAACCACGCTGTGAGTAAAAAATTGAGTGTCCACGGACGGGAGAAAGGATGTTGACTGAAAGAATTGCCAACAGATAGAGATGGCTGAAATTTGTTTCATTACAGTTCAGGCAGCATTTTATTCTGAGAAAAAGTGATGCTTAGCTGTTCCTTACTTTCTTCAAAAAATTGTGTTTTAAAATCCTTAATAAACATCTGTGATCTATTTTCAGACCTTTGACTGTAAGTTGAAGCATATGTTCATGAGGTTAAAGTATAGTTAATATTTTAATATCTTAATATAGCTACATGAACTTCTTTTAGTCATTTTTATGAAAAATCATATTCATTTGAAATATTTCCCACCTATAAGTTCCAGTCTATCTTTGTATTTTAAATCATTTTCATGGTATTTTACATAAGAGTTGGTTATAATGGGAATGTGAACTCTTGTGGAGCCAAATAAGGGTAAATAAATGAGTAAAAGCTATTCTTAATGCGTCGTATATCAAGATGCTCCTTCCAAGAACTCGTGTGCAGTTTTATAACAGACTAAGATTCTTGTACATTTTATTGCATTTGAAAAACAGAAGAATTGGTAACACTATTAAGGCGGTTTCACTCCATGTTACAAAACAAAACTCTTTATTTGCCTTTGAAGGTGAAAAAGGAAAGCAGGAGATCAGAAAGGTATGAACTGCTATTGTACAGGAGACAGGGCAAAAGGGATTATTTTACATTCCTCTTGTCTGAAATTATCTATTTCCATTCTATAGCATCTTTGTTTGTCATTCCCCTGGTTATGTGGTTACACATAGGCTGGCTTTGTTTCTCTATCCAAAACTCTTATCATGTTACCTTTAAAATTTGGCATACGGCAATCGAGGGGTCAACAGTGCCACCTTCCTCATGGTTTGTATGACTTCATTAGTGAAATAGAACTGTGGGAACCAATTTTCTAGGTGACCCTGAAGTCCTTATGGGCACTAAGGAGACTTTCATATCTATTGAAATAAATAATTTGAATAGGGTTTGGTCATTTAAACAATATTATAACTTAGGAGAATTTTGGCGGGTACTATTAAAAGGTTATTATTAAGATATTTAGAATATTGAGAAATGCTCACTTTATAATTCATGTTTTAATTCCATATGCAAAATATTAGGTGTTTCTAATTTAACTCAAAAAGTCAGAACAATTAATTAAATGGTTCTCTAAATCTCATAACCTCATGATATGATACTCTTGAAAAAAATTATAAGGTCATCTGTCATCTTTAGATAAAAGTAGTAGACAGAAAGCCAGATAGAGAGTTTTTATAGGAAAAAGAAAATTATTTTTAAAACTGAGTATAAAGAATCTTTCAATTCTAAAATTCTATACTTTTATGTTCTGTGGATTTGGGGGTGGGGCTGTCAACAGAAGAGCACCACTCAGAGAAAATTAATTGAACCCAGCTGCTCCATTTTAAATATCTTAAAATAAAAATGTATAAGATTTTTGTTGTTATTTTTAAAATTAAAATTTGTATGCAAAACACACAATCATTTTCAAGTCCAGAAGAATATAAACACTACAGTCTGATTTGGAGGAGGTCAGTGCCACTGAAATCCAGAAATCAATTTGTTGTATTTGTTTATTGCTTGTATTCAGAAATTAAGTATAAAATTTGAAATCCTTCAACCTTAATAGAACATATCATTCATGCAGCAGACAGGCCCTTTTCTTTCGTGGGAAGAGATGCAAAAGAAAAAAAAAAATAGCTCAGTTCTCTGCCAGATGGTGGGAGCACAGAAATGAGAAATTGGAGCCGAGAGGACAGATGAGGTCAGCTGGGCCACCTTTTCTGCCAAAGCTGCGTCACCAGGACTCTTCGAAGGCCTCACCTATCCATATTCAGTGGGCATGGTTACCAAGCCCGTGAACTTTTTGAGGCCTTTTAGAATCTCACAGACACAGACACCACTAGTTTTGTCTTTGCTTTTCATCGCATTGCAAGGTTGTATCTTGTAACTTCATGGTTTTATTTTTATCATTTTCCCCTATTGTAGTCTGCTCAACCTCACTTCCTTCTGGGCTTGTCATGGTTCTTCTTGCTATTTGATTAATAAGAGAGTTCTATCAAAGCATGACAAGAAATTTTGTGTCATTGTGCACAAAACGACATTCACTATACGTATAGAAGAGATTGCAATTTTTTAGAATGGTGAATGTAGTCACCACGGGCATGTTGTCATATAAACTCAGCCCTGTGATATTGAATGTACGGGTTGCTGCAAGCCTTTATTCCAGCAACACTGTAACAAAACACCAAGGTCAACAGAAATTTATTCTTTTTCGGTTCTGGAAACTAGAAATCAGAAATCATGGTGTTGATAGGGTTGGTTTCTTCTGTAGTCTCTGAAAGGCAATCTGCTCCATACGTTTCTCCCAGCTTCTGGTGGTTGCTGGAATCCTTGGGTTGTAAACACATCACTCCACTCTCTGCCTGTCTTCTCACGTGGCATTTTCCCTTGCATGTCTGTATCTTTGTGTCCACATTTCCTCTTTTTATAAGGACACAAGTCATATTGGGTTTAAGGCCTGCCCTAATCCAGTATGACCTCATCCTTAATTTGGCTATATTTGCAAAGACCTTATTTCCAAATAAAGTCATATTCACAAGGTTCAGGTGGGTATGAATTTGGGAGGGAATTATTTAATTCAGCATACAAGAGGTAGGAAAATTTCTCTCTAAAGGGACAAATAGTAAATGTTTTAGTCTTTGTAAGGTCGTACAGTCAGTTATTCAACTCTGCCATTGTAGTGTGGAAGCAACTTTATAGAATACATAAATATATGAGTGTGATTGTGTTCTTATAAAGCTTTATTTATTAATGCTGAAAATTTAATTTTATGTAATTTTTCTATTTCATGAAATATTATCCTTTTGCTTTTTTAAACCACTTAAACTAGAAGCCTGCCATACATAAACAGGTGGTGAGCTAAGCTTAACATCTTATATTTCATTCTCTTAAATAATTCTCCAAATTTAAGGTGGAGGTTGGTCATTCTGTATAGAAAAAAATCATGGCTGCTACCCTGCAAAAATGTTACCTTTTTTTCTGTCTCTGATTTAATTTTTCCAAAATTTTTGTCAGAAAAAACAAGTTAATTGTTGTACAAGTTGTTCCCATTATTATAGTTGTCTTTGTTAGTAGTAAGTTCTATTATCAAAATGATATATAGTTATTGCTCATTTATAAAGTTTTTGATATCTATTGGTGTCCTATTAAAAAGCAACTATTTAGCATTTTTAAAATATTTCCTTCCATCATACTGCCAATACCCTCTATTTGAGTAAATTTATTTTGCCTCCTCCCATTCTGCCAAAATAGCAATTTTTGGTTAAATTAACATTCTTTGTCTTCATGATTATAACTATATAAGTATTACTCAAAGCTAAGTCATGAAAACTTTAAGATTGTATTTCCTTTTTGTAAGTGAATAGTGGTCTTTTTTTTTTTTTTTTTTTTTTTTGCTCAGTGTTCTAAGTATCTGTTATCAATTCACTTCCAGATTTTTTCAAAAAGCTCTATAAACCCTCTCAATAAGAATAAATATAGCCATTAATTCTCCATTGCACTTCTAAACTGGGATGACATGTTTCCTGCACCCACTCCCAAGACTTCTCCGGGATTCTAAGATGGGCTAGTAGCTCCCTAGTCCTGGGGCATGGCTATTGTCCTGGAACATTTTTTGTACTCATCATTGCATCCTTGGCCCTTCCCTCCAAAGTTGAAACACACATACTTATCACTGTTGTGTTTCAGTGAGTCTTATCATTCTATTGCTCCCTGAGAAAGGATGGATGGGTAGTAAACTTGCTGACACAAAGTCTATAAAGAACTTTATCTGCTTTTACACTTAACAGATAATTTATTATAGTCATATAATGAATTTGAAGTTAGGAATATCATTTAGCTATCCTTGTAAAGGCACTTACTTCTTTAACTTCTGGCATTGGGGATTGTTGTTGATAAGTCTGAAGTTGTTCTGATTTTTATTGTTTGGTGCATGACTCTTTGAAGTTTTTTGAATCTTCTATTTATGTCTGATGCTCTGAAATTTCCAAAGGTGTGTTCTGGTGTGAATCCCCATTCTCCCCCACTTGGTGTTTGGGAACACTTGGTGCTTATATGCTGCAAATCCCTGTCTTTTTATTCTGAGAACTATGATTGTATGTATTATGTTGTTCTCACTTTCACCTTCTCCTCCAAAAGTCATTTTATTCTATTGGTGTAATAGAATATCCACTGATCAGATATTTTGCATTCTGGATCGATCAATTTTCTTATTGTTTTATCCTCTCTGTCTTATTCTCCATTATTTTGTTCATACTTCTTTCTTGCAGACGTCTTAAACTTTATTTTCTAACTCTTCTATTCATTGTTAAATTTTGCAACATGTTTTTAACATTCATGCACTTTTTTTCTTCTTTGAATGCTTCTTTATATATTGTATGTTTGTTTTATAAGATTCTGTTCCTTTTCCATAGATATATTTTCCTTTATCTTTCTGAGGATTCTATAGTTTTTAAAAAGCTTCCTTTTGCCTTTTCTACCCTCCCTGTGATTCCTTCAAGTTCTATTCCTTTTTGGCTTTTATCTCTCTTGCCAGAAGGTTTCTGCTCATTGAAATTTCTGCACATGAGATTGATGAGATTGGGGTTTTCCAAATACTGATAGTCCCTTTGGGAGTGCTTCCAAAATATCAAAATATCATTTTCTGAGATATTTTCCTTTAAGGCAGTCAGATGTCCCCTGGGTAACTCTCTAATCTGGTATATATAACTTTGGCTACCTGCAGCTAATTGCTGAGCAGAAGGGACATAAGCACTGTGATGTTCACTTAATGCCCCCCTGCTTTCTCGACCGGGAGAGGGACATTTCGCCTTCAACCATGCCAGTGATTTTATTTTCCATAGAGTCTCCGATTAAAACCCTTCAGCGAGGAAATCTCTTGCGTTGTGCCGGATAGAGGAGGAGATCTATGGTCCAACTGCCTGAACAACATCCTCTCACTAATTCTTCGTGTTACAGTTGCACCCTTCATCTTGGACTTTAAGTTCTAAAACTTTAGAGAGCTCGTGGTAGACAATCAGGTTGCTGCTTGTTAGTTTCTTCTTCTGGGGCTCAGGTGACTTCTTGAATCTACTTACTGCTCTCCATCTCTCTACCTGCTGCTGACATCTCTTCCACACTATTTTCACTCTCATTGTGCTGATGAATTTACAGAATTTGTATTCCTTTTTGTCATTTTATTGGGGTTTACCCTCGTGTTTCAAACTGAAAAGCATTCCCACGTAGAATAGTTTTCTTCTTTTCCTGCCCATGTGTAAGTCTTCTGACATCCAGTTAATTCATGTCCACAATTTAATAAGAAGCTATATATTTTCTTTAGAATTAGTTTAGCTCTAATTAGATGGATTATGGTAGTTTTTTGCTATAAGTATTTAATTTTGCTATGTGTTTAATTTCCCCTTATATTTCCTCCTGTCATAAATAAATAAATAAAAATAGTGACATATTCATGTACCAATTTTGAAAATTTTAAAATCTGCTTTCCTATACCATAAAATATATTATTTTTAAAATTATTCTCAAATATAGGCAAAAAAATCCCAACCCTATGATTCGTGTTCATTTAACAGGTGATGATACAAACTCTGTATGTCCAAAAGACTTTCATTTAAGATGTGTTTTGAGCACTCACTCAATGCTAGCAGTAAATAAAACAACCACACCTCTGCTCAGCTGGGCTTACCAAAAGCCCATCACTGCTGGAATCTAGACCAAAACAATTTAGTCCTTCTAATGCTTATAGTGTAGGGAAGCATGATGCAAATGGTGTCACTTTCAACATCAGATTAGTACCCAGGAACATCTCTGCTTCATTTACGGTTTGTGTGAATTTGGATATGGCATTGACCTCTGGCATTTCAGTTTTTGCATAGATAAGATGAAAAAAATTTCCCACCCCTTAAGGGTTTTTTTGACTATTAATTTAGATAATGAAGTAAAAGTGCTAAGCATAAAGATGAACACATAGTAGTTGCTTAATTAAAAAAGAGCTTTATAAAATGCCTTAGACTAAATGTGTAATTGTACAAGCTATTTCAATCTGTCTAGGAATCATAACAAAATATCCCAGAGAGTATTCCTTTCTAGTTTGGGACCTCCTTATCTAAACAATATATCTAGATCCTGCCTCCTCTTTACTTTAACTACTTACCCAAGAATAACAGACTAATATTTGTTCCTCTTAGGTGGGCATAAAAAGTAAAACAAGAACAAAGGGACAAGAACATACATAATGGCTATACACGGTAAATTTTTATAGAACATGGCCATTGGATTGAGAAGGTGCCCTCAAACCCCTCCATAGAGTTGACTTTATACTTAATATAATCAGCCCCTTGATTCACCACTAATATTTATGTTTCCCATAATACTTTATTTTAGAACTCTCTGAAGCTATTGGCCTATTGCACGATTTTTGGTTCATTTACATAGCCAGAATTATTTTCGTATGTGAGGGTATATCAAAACAAAGCATTACCTCTATTTATAGAGGACAGCACTGAATTCTGCTGAAAATACCCTGTAATAGAGATTACTAACTATAACAACATTCTTGCATATATGAGCCGAGGAAAGCTTTTGAAGCCTGTTTGTGTGCCTATGTTAAATATGTATGAACAACTGTTTCATATAGGAGAGGTATAATCCTATATGTATTTTATATCTTAGATTCAGGAATTTCAACTGCTCAATTTGGCTGTTTGGTGGAACTATTTGAACACTAATGAATAATTAATAGCTAAAGCTGAATAAATCCCTTTGACTCTAAGCATCACTTTAAGTGGAAGAAATACGTGTTTATTTAAAGACTCTCATGAGTCACGTAGATATTTTGTTATTTTTACTCCCCTTTGAATTATTCCAGGATCAGACATATTCTAGGCTCTCGGTTGTTTTTCCAATTGCTTTTTTAAGGTAATGGGGTCACATAATTTGTTTTAGCTCAAAACTGTTGACTTGCTGGAATGTGTAACTGTTTTAGGCTCGTCAGGCCTATGTCGTCAATATATTATGCCAATCTTAGTCGTCTAGATAAGGATTTAAGATTTAATGTGCATTTCCAGCATCACACAAATAATCCAAAAAATATCTCAGTGCAGAAGATTTCATTATAATTTTTTTCTGGGTGAAAATATCAAAGAGAAGCTTAAGTGCATGAATTGCCCTAAGCAAGAAAGAAATGCATTATAAAATAGTCGTGTTCTTTTTCAAGCCTTCTTCCAGACATCTTTGACTCTGTATCCTTCTGTTCCCAAGAATTTGAAGCCCAAGTCAGAACCAAAGATGATTTTCTCATTTCATGTCAAAAAGCATATTACAGATTGTTACCTGATACATATCAAACAGATTCATCTTGCATATACAATTGAATAATGGCAAAGCTCATAAAAAGAGGCAAGTTTTGCTTCATTTGGTCAGTCAACAATATCGCCTGGAATTTCTCCTTAATGTACTTGAAGAGCTCCCTTCCAAAATATCATTTGGTTAATGGCACACCTTAAAACAAAGAAAGCAGTTTTACTCAGATAAAGCAATGCACTGATTCTAAGGGAAAGCGAGATTACATTTGGTTTATAGAGTTGTGTTAATGCTACATCACTCCATTTGATTACATCGACTCTGATAGATTTATCTTTTTTGAATTTGTAAATCTAATGATAAGGTGATCAGGCTTGACTCTGACATTATTAATGTAAATATTAGATGAATTGAAGTTCCAGCTGTTTGAATTTGGTTTGTTTCTTTCTCCTAGGCATCCATTGAAACTATGTGATATGACCTAAGACAAGACTATGTTGTGAAACTAAAAAATAAATAGTATTATTTAAAAACAGATTTTTTTCAAGGTTAAAGAAACGTTAAATCATTTAGTGAGTTTCTCAGTTAACAAATGAGTAAACTGAGGCATAGGACAGTCAAATGAATTGTCTGGAAGCATAAATTTAGTGAGAAGACATGAGGCTAGACTCAAAGGCCCTGAAATCCCAAGTTAACACCCTAACAAGCATAATTTATTCTAATTTCTATTATTTATTTACATATAGGAAGAAACTGCTAAAATATTTTCATAAATGCCATTAGAATACTTTACAGGTCAGTCCCAATACAGATATTGGAAAAATTGTGAACCATAAAGAACTATAACCTCTGATGCTTATCTTCAAAGCAGTGTGCTCTCTTAAAATGTTTATCGCCAAGTTGGGCTCGGTGACTCAGCCTGTAATCCTGCGCCTTTGGGAGGCTGAGGTGAGTGGATTGCCTGAGCCCGCGGGTTCGAGACCCGCCTGGGCAGGGGAGACCTCATGTCTACAATAAAATCAAAAGATTAGCCGGGCGTGGTAGCACGCACCTGTAATTCCGGCTACTCGGAAGGCTGAGGCGGAAGGATCACCAGAGCCCAGCAGGTTGAGGCTCCCGGCCACTGCACTCCAGTCTGGGCCACAGAGTGAGACTCCAGCTCAAAAATAAATTAATTAATTAAATAAAATTAAAAAATGTTTATCGCCATTAAGACCAACTAAAATAGTTGTAATAGCAATAAAATGATCAACTAAAGCAACAACTACTAAATTATTCTGTGATTCTAAATATGCCATCCTCCTCTGACATAATTACTGCTTTAATAGAAAGATCTTGAATATTTAAAACCACTTAGACTTTAGCATTTAAATTTTATAGTTGGGTATACATGCATATTTATAGATTATTTTGAATTATTAATTGTTCTTCCTGAAATGCTGTGAAACAGATGCAGTTAGCATGGTTCTTTTCCTTCTATTATAGTATGAGGAATCCTGAGTTAAAAATGACTTGAATGTTTTTCCCAAAAATCATATAGCTTGTGAATGGCCATTTTGGAAGCTGAGTCCAAATGTACTAACAAATTATTGATAATTGTGTTTTATGAATGTTAAATAAAGGTTGGATATTAAATAAAATTGATATGTGGCTAGGGTTAGACTTCAATATATTCCAAATTGGAATCCACATTTTTGAAAAAGAGCTTTGAGCCTGAGCAAAATATTTTTCAAAAGCCAAGAGCAACCAACCATGTTGCCCATCAAAGCTGGACTGGATAAAGAAAATGTAGTGCATATACACAGTGGGATATTATGCAGTCATAAAAAGGACACATATATGGACTTCGCAGCAACTTGGATGAATTTGGAGTCGATCATACTCAGTGATCTATCACAGAAACAAAGAACAGAGTACCATATGTCCTCACTCATAAGCGGAACTTGAACAATTATAACACGATAAGAAAGCATTTGGCAGTAATGGGAAACTGTCAGGAGAGGGGGGTGGGATTGGCAGTTGAGGGAAACTGCTAGGGGAGGGAGGGGTATACCTCATCAACAAGGGTAGCTGCATAATCAATGTGTGTATACCTAACCCTGAATTGTACCCCCTCAACAGGTACCCTTGTTGATTATAATAAAATAGGAATAATTTTTTTAAAAAACCAAGAGCAGAAAATCTGGGAAGGAAATTGTAAATTTATAGCTGGAATTCAAACTATTTTTTCTTTTTATTACTAAAATATAAGACATAATATCTGATGCTGTCAATGGGAAAATAATAGTATTTAAATTTCTAAGTTCACACTAGAATTTGCTTACAAAATGAGAAGCAGAATCAACTAATACCATCACTATAATTTTTCACCAAAAAACCAGACTTTCTATGAACCTCTTCACATGTGTCTAAGGCTTCTATTTATTAAACATTCTTCATTTACCATATCTTACTCTTCATAATGATACAGAATGTGAGGGCAGTAGCCTTATTTTTAATGAAAATGATTGAGCTCAGAAAAATTAAATGATTTGTCCATTATCAAAAAATATCAGGCAAAACCAAAACTAGAAACTATGGATTTCATTTCAAATAAGGATTTCAGTGTCTTTATAATGATTTACAAATGATTTTGTTTTAACAAAACCTGTTTTGATTATTTTATTTTTAATCATGAAGTAATTGCAAAGAATTTTATTTTTATTTACTGTTTAATAAAAGCAGACTTCCAATAATACAAAACGGAAAGTGAATATCCCTTCCTCTGACACTTGGCTCTTGACTCTAGTGTAACTGTCTTGAATTCTAAATCAAGACTCTCCTACTCTCCTTTTCAGTTCCACTTCCAAAATAACCCCTTTCAACTCTTCTGCCTTGTTCTTAGTTATTCCTATAGTTATTTTCATAACTCTAGATTACAATATACTTCTTTTTCTTGTATAATAAACTCTTCAATGAGTACTTGTTGATTTTTCTTCTTGAAAGATGACATATTCACCTGGATATTTATTTTTCCAGGTTCTAATTTCTGTCAATCACATTTTAAAATTTAAAAAAAAAATCTTGATATTAAAACTGTTAATAATATGCCTAGGATATTGTAACTTTCCACTGTGCAAGGTAAGAAATTGTTATCCTTCCCTTTTTATCATTTTCCCCTCAAATTATCTCCCAGCTTCTGTGGACCACATCATGACTCAGGCATTGTAGTGTATATGTCATTACATTCCATGCTGTCACCCTGAATAAATAAGCCTTTTGTGCTTTGCAGAGATTAATTCTAAAAGTTGAGGAGTAATGACCAGGTCTTGGTAGACTGTAAAATCAAAATTTGCATTTGGAGTCACATCGGTGATATAATTTTGTGCTATTAAAACATTACTGCTTAAGTAGAAGCTTACAAAACTTCCTTAGGGCTTTGACGGATTTTCCTCTATAGTTGCATCCTATAACTAGGACTATATTTTATGCTGTCGATGAGAAGTCTGATGCCAATCCGATCATTCCTTTGCAAGTAAATATTTGTTTCTTTTGACAGATTTTAGTGATCTCTCCTACTCATTTCTTTTTTTAAATATTTGACCCTCTGCAATTTCTTTTAGTACATTCACCTCTAGGTACACTAAAGTTTTTTTCTGGCTAAGAACTGTGTGTGTATAGTTTGTAGGGCGCATATGGAAAACTGATGGGGTTGTTTAACACATATGGTATGCTTGTCACATTATTATAAAACATGAGGACGGACCTCCAGAATTAAGACTCACAAGCCACTGCTTTCTACTTATTTCCTTAATGTTTTAATGTGAAATCACATTGATTGAAGATATAGCATTGTGAAATAAAAAGATAATACCAGTATTCTACAATATGTTTTTCTTCAAAGGAGAATATACACATTATATATGGTCAATTATCACCTTTGTGGTTTTCTGTTAATATGATGCTTAGGATTTTTCCTAGAGGGAACTATGTTTCTGTAATACGTGATATTTTGTTGAGAAGATATAAATGTTCTATTTAATAAAATAGACATAAAAATTAATAATTAAATCCAATATTTAAGTTTACTTTTGTAGAAAAAAGCTTAGGAAACATTTTTTTCTGAATAGACTTTGATAATTTATGCACATACCTTATTTTCAACATTTTTGCTATTATTTAGTTAATTCTATGCTTTGAGAAATATGAATAGATGGAACACATTATTTTTTATCTAAATTGTTCCAGTTTCATGGTAAAGTCCTGCCGATAAATGGATAATAGCAATTCACAAGCTGGCAAGCAAATCGTACAAGAGGAAGTTCAAGCAATGGTCAGCCAGTCATTGTGCATCTGCTTGTCTGTGATAGTCTAACAGACCAGAGTGCTTGCTATAAGGTACTGACAGTGAAGAGTAGGGCACACAGCTGGGAGTGTGGTCTCCTGGGACTTAGATGCTGAAATCCCAAGCCGAACTGATTGCACATCTTGTCGCTTTTAAACACTCCTTATGGTTAATAAAATGCTCTGCCTCTATGACTATATTCAGTTCCTAGTTTAGCTCTTAATTTTCACAGCCAAAATGTAGGTTAAGCTATGAACAATTTTGAACATAAACTATATGAAAAAATTTACTAAATAACTCTTACGACTCTTAAATTACTACTCAGCATTTGTAATGAGTTTGAACTGTAGCCTGTTTGTTTTAATACAGCTATAAAACCGCCATCGATCCAAACATTTTCTTATCTATGTGTATGAGATAAAATGGACAGAATTTGTAAAAGTACTTTATATGTAATTTAAATAAATGTAATCCAAATAATTGATATACTTTATGTACATAACACATGATATAGAATATTATCAACTGTGGATAAAGAACTCTATATAGACACACTGCATAGAAAGAATGAACATACACCATACAGAGAAAAGTATACTACATAAATACTGGAAAAAATTGCCAAAATGTTAGCAGTTAATATCTTTACATGAAAAATGAAAAGTAGAATAAAGAGCAATGTTTATTATTTTAGTTAGCGCCTTAATGTGTATTATAGTTTTGAACATGTGTTACTTTTTAAAGCAGATTATTTAGACTGCACTGTACACGTACACACCACATGTAAGTATAACTTTTTTTTGTTCAAACAACAACTTTTTGAAATATTAAATACCCCCTTTCACAGATCAGTCTAATGGTTTGCATAAACAGATTAAAAGCATGTGGAATTAATTTTCATAGACATGTATTTTGACTCAAAAACTTTTTTTTTAAAGAACAAAGAACTTTCAGGAATATTTAAAAGCTTAATCTTATCCCCAAAACACATTTGGCTAACTAATTATAATGTGTTGTGAGTACAGTGAGTGGTTTGGATGAAGAGCTGTATTTTTTTAAGGCAACTTTGAAATACTTTAACATTTTTGTGCTCTGAAACCCTCCCACAATTTTCCGTAAACATTTGAATATGATCACTAGTCGCATTGAGATAGCTTACAATATAAAGACAGTTACAAATATATGTTAGCATCAAAATGGAAAAATGGAAAATATACCATTGTTTTAAGTTACAAATGGGCTTTAATAGCTATTTAGAGTAATTAGGTATTGTTTAAGTTATTTACAGTTTTAAGCACCACTGAAATGTCTGCTGCATGTAATATACAGAACATGATATTTTAATTTTGACCATTTATGAATTAAGGTGTTGAGTCATGCCAGGGTCACAGAAGCAGTCAAAAGCAAAGTCACACATACGGAGTCTATCATTATGGCTGGCAAATACTCGGGTCTTTGTTGCTTTGCTTGGCTTCTTCTATTTGAATTGAATTAAGTCTCCTGAAAATTCATATACAGAGTGAGACTTTGCAAAGATAGCAGGCTTCTCTTTATGTTTTTAGTTTGTTTTGGCAAAAATGAAAGGTACATTTATGTTTTATGACAAGTTATTTCTGCTGATGAAAAAAACTATGTTTGGAAATGTTTTTCTTCAAATGAATTTTAAACATATGCTTCTGATAAAAACAATTTTTAAATAAAATTGAATATTGGCATAGGATCACTGTACATGTTTAAATTTAAGATGGCGATTTTAGAAGCTGATTTTCTTACCAAGTCTCATTGTTCTTAATGTCTATATTAGCGTTCTTCTTATCCCAGAGTTGAATCAATTTAATTTAAATCCTTCCTACATTATAATTTTTGCCACCTGTAACTGTCTTTCTTTTGTATGCCAACTCATACCTTCTGTTTTCTTTAAATCAGCTTTTTCTTTGATAATTATCTTCTTAGTTTCTAGAGATAAAATTTTGAAATTTGAATTTTAAGAAACAAAGCAAGCAACATTAAATTGAAGATATTATGCTAAAATCATATGAAAATTGATTCACAGAAAGCATGTCTTCCTTACATTTCTTTGTGAGCTTTTTTGCCTTCTTCAGAGTTCAACTTGTGACAGGTAACTCAAAGTTGTAAAACAAGATGCCATTCTTCATTACTTGGGATTGACATCTTTCTTACACTTAAGATTTATATTTTATCTAATTGAATAGCATGATTTATGTCAACATTAGGTATATATATATATATACACACACACAGATGTGTCTATCTATATTTATCTCTATATGGAACCTCTATCTATGTATCTATCTTTAGAATATCTATCAAAATAATTAAAATGGGACAGGGAAACACCTCTTATCAACAAGGGTGACTGAACGAAACATATTTGTATACCTAACCCTTAACTGTACCCCACAATATCATAATATAAAATATTGATTATAGAAAATAATAATAATAATAATTAAAACGAAATAAACTGTGGTACCATCAAATAAACAACATCAAAACCCATCAATAAAGTTAAAAATAAGAGACATCTGCTGAGATATAAAGTGCAAAAAAATAGGATTTAAAGAGTATGTGTTATCTGATATTGAATCAATTATTCCCAGATTTATAGCATCAGTTTTTAAAGATATAGCCATTGAGTGTCCATTGTGTGAGTTACACGACATTAAATATTTTTTGCTTCCTGACTTTTCTCCTTACAGCAATCCAGCTCTCATTATGTTTTACAGTTGAGGTAATTTAGGTGTAACTTTTTAACTCCTAGGTTATGCTTGTTCGTCTAGTTACTCTTACCAGGACACATAACTGCCTATTGAAAAACATGAGAAATTATTTACCTAAGTGAAATGTAGCAATTGGTTACAGATTACAAAATAATATTAAACATTAGTAAGGACAACAAAAAGGTTTTAAAATCTCTTTTGCTTTATATCTTGATATGCATGTTACTTTACACAATAATAAGCTAGTACTATTTAAATAGATAAATTCAGGATATATATGTCTTGCATATATATCCTGAATTTTAGCTATATATATATATAGCTAAAAAGTTAATGTCCCATTGAAGAAATGATAGACATATACCTTAAATATTTTCTTGAATGATGTAGATGAGAAATCCTATGTGAGTTGTGAATATTGCAGAACCACAGGTATCAACCAAATGATTAACACTGTGAAGCACCTAAAGTTTTGGGTTGTTTTTTATTTTTTTATTTAGATTGGAAAATACAGAAATACAGGTTATTTAAAAAGTCAATGAGAGAGAAAGAATGGAGATTCACCTCCCCAAAGTAGGGCAGGGAGCCAAAGCTAGGAAACATGGCAGCCATAGCTCAAAGAACCACATGGGCACAGCAAAGTTTAACAAAGCGATCGCTTGGGTTGCTTTTTAGAAGTCACTATGAAGTCTGGGGCAGTGGTCTCAGGTTTTATATCTTTGAAAGCATTTTTTAAAAACTCCCACAACTTATAACAGGTGTTTATTTGATGAGAAAATGAATAAAAGAGGATAAGAATAATGTTAGGATCTAATCTCTAATCATTTAGCTCACATTTGGTAATATAACCCTTATCTATTATAATTGACCTTGTAAACATTAGAAACACAAATATTAATCCTGTACTAAACATTTTCCACATACCAGTTATTTGTCATGCTTAAGAAAAATAGTAAATGCCCTTAATGATATGTGCCCCATCCCATTTTTTAAATAAAAAAGAAAAATAGTAAATAATATTTAATTTCTATATATATGGAAATATATGTGGAAATTAATAAATATTACAAATACACACACACAGAGAGAGAGAGAGAGAGAAAGAGAGAGAAAGGGAAAGAGAAAAGGAGACTGAGAGACAAACTTCAGTAGATAGTTCTGAGAGACAGATTTCAATCAATGGTTCAGAGAGTTTCATTGTTTACACAGGAACACTGCAGAGCACGATGAATTCTTCAGAGAAAGTATAAAAAGCAGTTACAGATAATGAAAAAATATCCTTCTCTGTAAAAGCTTATCTCAACAATTATTTACAGTCAATATTCCAGAGACAAGGGCTTGCATTTTATAGCAGGCTCAGAAAATCACCCAAGAGTATAAAACAGTGTCAGCTTCTAAGACACAGTACACAAAGAGGCCACTGTTTTTAAATCGTAGAGAAGTGAAGCGACGCTGCCAGGGGAGGAAGGGGCACGTAACAACACAAAGCGTACCTGGTCTTAAACCAGAGGGACTGAGGACCAGTTGGAGGCCCAGACTTCACCTGCACGTAGATTACTAATCTACCTAATCCTTACTTGTACCCCACCTCTCTATAATAATATATAATTAATAATGATATAATATATCATATTATAATAATATAATACTAGTATAATATATTATATAATTATATCTATCTGTATGTGTTTGTGCATACAAGTTTATTTTCTTGGAAAGGATTTCTGTGAGAAAGAACTTGTGGAGAAAATCCACTAACAAGCTGCATACATGTTAGGGGACTGTTTTCCAGCCCATCTGAGCGGAGAGGGTTAACAGGTGAAACAACACGGAAGCCTTTATAGCCAGGATGCCATTACAGTCAATGAGGTAATACTGCTCCGCTCAGACTGGGTGAAGGACTGGCTTAGAAAGGATGAACTCGAGCTGAAGCCAAATCTAAATTAATTAACTCCAGCTACTCCGAAATTCTATTATGAGGAAGAGATGGCTGAAGCCAGGTCTCAAACTGTACTATGTCACGTAGGGAGAAGCATGAAACAATGAACACATATTCTGCTGTGGTGCAGATTGGTCAAACAGCAAGTTATTTGAGAACTCTAGGCCAATTATGATTTATAATTGGGTAAAATTGCTCAAAACCTTCTCTGATTCAAAAACTCAATTCAGAAATAAATTCAAACACATTAACATGATGGTCAAATGGATTAAAATTTGCTTAAAATGGATAAGTAACGCTGGAGATAATCAGGACAGTTATATACATTCTATAAAGACTTCTATGATTAATTCTTGGCCTTCTTCAAAACTTGTATTTATTTTACTTATTTTTCTAAAACAAGGTTCCACTCTGTCACTCAGGCTGGAGTGCGGTGATGTGATCATAACTCATTGCAGCCTTGGGCTTCTGGCCTCAAGCAAACCACCTGCCTCAGCCTCCCGAGTACCTAGACTATAGACATAGGCTACCACACACATCTAATTTTTTTGTTTTGGGGGGGGGTTAAAATTTTACTTTTGTAAAAATAAAGTCTCATTTTGTTTTTCATGCTGATTTGAAACTCCTGGCCTCAAATGGTCTTCCCACTTTGCCCCCCAAATTGCTGGGATTACAGGCGTGAGCCATGGTGCCTGTCTCGTCTCCAAAATTTTTAAAGTACAAGTGAACTATCTCTTATGTCTATGATGAAGGCGAAAATAAACTCTTAGATTACCAGAGTGTTAACGCCTAAAAAATTTAGATGAGATGGAAAAACAAGAGATTTAAAACTAACCTGTTGCATCCCCAAATGGACTTTCTACTTTGGGAGTGACTTTGCAGAGATGTGAAAATCTACAGGCACTAAAACACAGAGGTTATACAGAAGTAATAGAAGTGAATAATTAAAATTTTATCTAGAGAAGGAAACAATTGCACATTGAATCAACAGAATTATGAATTCTTTTTCTGTTGAGTCTCTTATGCATGACTCGGTCCTCTAATTCAAATTTCCTCACCATTGGTGTTCAATAAAATAGTGAATTAGCAGAATGATTTAACTTTCCTCACTGTAAGTTGTATATAAATAGTTCTAGAATTAGCCATATGCATATACTCGCTATGACGAATCACAAAGACTTGTATCCGAATCTGACTGACTCTTGGTTGATACTGGAAAGCCCTTTGTTTTCTCTAAAACCCGACTGACCTTCCTTCCACATGGGTGTTAACACAGGTTAATAGTGTATTTTCTTTTTTTTTTTTTTTTTTTTGAGTTGGAGTCTCACTCTGTCGCCCAGACTGGAGTGCAGTGGCCGCTCCCGGCCACCGCAGCCTCGACCTGCTGGGCTCCGGCGATCCTTCTGCCTCAGCCTTCCGGGTAGCTGGAACTATAGGTGTACACTACCACGCCCGGCTCATTTTTTTGATTTATTGTAGAGATGAGGTCTCGCCAAGTTGCCCAGGCAGGTCTCCAACCCGCAGGCTCAGGCAATCCACTCACCTCAGCCTCCCAAGGCGCGGGATTACAGGCTGAGCCACCGAACCTGGCTAATAGTGTATTTTCTATACACTTTTAAAATCACTGAATTCGTCTTTAACTTTTTATTGATCTCTTACATGAGATTCAAGCTCTGTCATGTTAACTTATCTTCTTTCAACTTATCCTGAATTAAAGAGAGCATCAAGCTGACAAGCCTAGCATTAAAATTAATCTTTCTAACCAGAAGAGACTGGCAGCTTCAATTAAACCATGATGTCTGATAGTCAAATTTTTCTCCTGTTCTGCCTTCTATGGCTTTACAAATGATTGCTAACAGTTGGAGAGGAGAGACGCAAAGAACTATTTTCACCGAAACCTCTATACATTGGGCTACCCGTTTGGTAACTATATAGCAAAATATATTACAGAAGGATACAAACACCCTCTTCCCTCTAGGGTAGAGCATAGGCACTGGGGTGCACAATCTCAGTGCACAGAGCACTCAGCCAGAAATGGTGCAAGACTCAGGAGTTGAGTCTTGTAGCTTTGTGGGCACAGGACATCAGGCAACAACTGCATTAATGTGATTACAGTTGGTCACGGCAACAGTGGAATTCAAGAAGATGCCTCAAGATGCCTATGGGCAACCGAGATGTCAATATCCCAACTCATTCAAGAAGGTTGAGGGAGAAGGGGATTGATCGACCTAAACACACACACACACACACACACACACACACACACACACACACACACACCACACATGAACATGACTGTGACTCGCCATCCTATCTGGTAATGTCCATTTCTCCTTTTCTTCCTGCTAGCCAATTGCCTTAAACCGTCTGCCTCAAATATTGGTTGACTCGAACATCATACTCAAGACACTGAAGTCCAAAGAACTTTATTCTTTTCATTTTTAAGAGCTACATATTCATTAGAATGGAAAGATTTGGCATTGTGTGTTATAGTTTCAAATTTATCTACACACATTCCTGGTGTCTGGGAACAACAGATACCAGGGACTCCTAAAGGCAGGGAGGGGGAAAGGGCTGAAAAACTACCTTTCAGGTACTGTGTTCACTATTTGGGTGATGGGTTTGATGGAAGCACAAACCTCACACCCATTTAACAAATTCACACGTGTAATCCTCTAAATCTAATTTTTTTTAAATGAAAAAATAAAGTATATCCTCTAATGTTAAGAAAAACAGTCTCTTTTGAAAACACGAAATAACATATAAAACAATATGTAGTTGTGTCATCAAAATGAGAAGGGCATTGTGTTACTGTGCTAAACGTGGCACTTTGTCACAGACACCCAGGGCAGGTCAGTAGCTGAACTCCCTCTTCTTGCTCTCAGTGCTCTCTCTGGAGTTCGGCTGCCATTAGACACCAAAGGCTGAACTCAGCTTAACAGAAAAGATGAGGTGGTGACCGGGGTTAGAGTTATCTCCTAAATTGGTGTAACTGAAACTCTCTCGTATTCCCAGAGTGTGCCTGCTGTCTCTCTTAATAGACTAAACATATGTGTCTTTTCAATCACTTAGGAAAAGATATTATAAAATAACTATAGTCATAAACGGCCATAGACGGTTTTAGTTAGCTAAGATATTTATTTTAGTGATATGGTATCCAATAAAGTCATAAAAGAAATCGTGAATATTTTCTGTTCAACACTACAAAAATAACATTATGGTCATCTATTTAGTTTTCCATGGAATAATACGTCTTTATCTCACTTATTTAAAGCTGTTACTTGTTTTATAGTCTTATTTTCAAAGAGAAAAGAAAATGCTATGTTTCAATGGATTTGCCTGGCATTTTCAGTTTAAAGTTACATTTTATTTTGTTCTGTTTTGTTTTTCTTTTTCAATCGTATAGTGATATTATTTGTACTAGGCTGACAATCTTTTTTTATGATCAGATTCTCCTTTGGGTATGGGGAGTGTAAATGTGAATGTCTGCAAAATGTCGCTAACATCATCAGATGAAATACTGAAATGAAACTGATCAATGTAAATTTTTAAAAATGGACACATTTGGTTTGTAGCTGATTAGATCAGTTGCCTTAATTGAGCGATCTGTTTGGGCTAATACACAGTTATATTCTGCATAAGAACATTTCTGTCAACAACAGATCGCATGTGTGATGGTGGTCCCATAAGATAATAACGGAGCTGAAAAATGTGTGTTGCCTAGTGATTTGTGAGACAATTGCGGGTGGGATTTAGTTCAGTAACATATTGTCTAGGCTTGTAGTCTAGGAGATATAGACTATACACATCGCCTAAATCTGGAGTAGGCTAGACCATCTAAGTTTGTGTAAGTTCACAATGGCAAAATCACTCAACAATGTATGCCTTTTTTATTTTATTTTATGAGTTGTAGGTATGTATCTACACTTCTCTTTTTGGTACTTGGCTTAATCCTATTTGGGCTACATGATACGGATTCACTACATATGAAAGGTTTGGGCTCCAGTGAGCCCTCTTTTCCCCATTAGTGGACCTGGTAGTTATTGGGTAGTTGTGTGCCCTTTATTCTCCCTCCATTCTTCCCTCTTTTAGCAGTGTTCAGTTTGCGTTGTTTTCCCTTTTTGCCTGCATGTCTAATGATCAGGGCACATAGGAGTTTTTGAATTCTGTGATCGTTCACTTAGAATAATGGTTTTCAGGCCAGGCTCGGTGGCTCAGCCTGTAATCCCAGCGCTTTGGGAGGCCGAGGTGAGTGGATTGCCTGAGCCTGTGGGTTCAAGACCCACCTGGGCAACTTGGTGAGACCTCATCTCTACAATCAAAAATCAAAAATTAGCCGGGCATGGTAGGTAACACACGCCTGTAGTTCCAGCTATTTGGAAGGCTGAGGCAGAAGAACCACCGGAGCCCAGCAGGTCGAGGCTGCGGTGGCCGGGAGCGGCCACTGCACTCCAGTCTGGGTGATGGAGTGAGACTCTAACTCAAAAAATCAAAAATTCAAAAAAAAAAGAATAATGGTTTTCAGCTGCACTAATGTTGCTGCAAAGGACATGATTTTTTTCTCCTTTATGGCTGCATAGTATTCCATCATGTATATGCTCCACATTTCTTTTTTAATCCAACTCACTTTCGATGGGCATCTGGGTTGGTTTCATGTTTTTGCTATTGTGAATAGTGCTGCAATAAACATACACTAACAATACATTTCTCAGAAGGCATTCCTGTCATTAAGTGATACATGACTGTACTTTATCCTATAGCTCTCTACAGAGAAGTTTTATTGATGGCATTTCAGTTAGAGTTTTTGTCTGGTAATCATCTGTGTTTTAACAATTGCAAAATATATCGTTACATTTATTTAATAACATCCTGTAATCGTTGAATGTTCAAACATATAAACACAGTGCTAAAATCTCTAAACAAAGGCATCAGCGTTCTTTGCCATTTTGGAGTTACATAACCCTTGACGGTCTAATGAAAAGCCACGAACAGACTTCAATGTGTGGGGACACAATTATTCACCTCCAGTTCAGGGTTGGGCAGGAAGGGTAGTAGTTTTAATGCTTGTTGTGCATATTTGTTTTCTTCTGGTTGAAAAGTTCAAGTCATCTGCTTCCCTTATCCTCTTGCTTATGTGATCAGAATCAGTTCAACCCCAAAGTAGGATCTGCCCATCACACTGTGACTGTCACTTGCTCCATGTGTCTTTGGATTCATCCTTAACCTTAGGAGAAAAAGCCACAGACATTGCAACTTATAAAATACAGCCACAGACATTGCAACTTATAAGATACGGCTTTCCTCTTTATGTCATCAGACATTTAAGAATGAACAAACATGAAGAACTTGGAGCTACTTCCTGGAGTAAAGGAGAGTTTCTGGTGTTTCTAGCTGTACAAAGATTTCTAGAATTCACCTTCTCCAGTCAGCACTTGCACAAAAGCCTATCTTACAATTCTTCTGAAATGTAGAATTAATTTTCTCTCTCTCTCTTTGAGCATCTATTATTTGAGATAGAAGTATCAACGCTTCTCTTTCTGGTACTTGGCTTAATCCTGTCTGGGCTACATAATATGGATGAATTACAGAATATGTGTGCCTAAGAAGAATGTTTTGGAAGAAACTCTTGAGAAAATGTCTTTCTTATCAAAAGAAACTAGGTATTAATTCGTTCTTATCATAAACTACAAATTCCACTTAAATATTATATGTTCAATGTTATAAACAATCCAAAGGCCACAATTTCAACACTTGATATCCTCTCAGTATCTTCACCCCCCCTTCCCCAAAGTGGTTTTACCAAGACAAAAAGAATACGAGCAGTTTCAGCATCACTGATCGGTTTACCTACTCTCCACTTTCAAACATATTAACTGTGCTTGTTTCAACAAAGACTTACTGAAAGGAATTCTGTCCTGAAATGATTAGATTTCACAGTAATATGCCTATTTCACTTATCGCTACCTTTTTCATTTAGCCAAAAATGTCTTTCAGGATTCACCGGCATATTCGATCTACTGATTCTCTTTCCCCAAACACACTCGACACTTTTCACTACTATTTTCTCCCAAGTTTTAAAATCTCTCTCTCTCTCTCTTTTTTTTTTTTTAAGAAGACTGTGTTTTAATGCCATGATTTCTTCCAGGATCTTCCAAATTAACTTAAATAATTACAAAAATTACTCAGATCCCAGGTCATTTTCTAATTATTTAGACACTTACTATGGATGGGGGGGGACAAAGAGAGAGAGAGAGAGAGAATTTCCTCAATGATTGGTATAGTTTTATATACAAGGGCACATTAATTGACTTGAGACATCTGGAGTTCTATCTTCCCAGACCATTAGTAGAATCTTCCCCAAATGCTAGATCATAGTTCTTTCTTTCTTGCATCCTTCTTTTCTCAACTCCTCAATTTTTATAGTTCTTCTCAGACCCAAAACTTACTTACCTGAGTTCAAAACTGTAGTCCCCACTAGTCAACACAAAACCAAATGCATTGTGGGTATTATTATTTTTGTGACCTAAGCAAATGATTTGGGAGGTTACAACCACTGACATCTTTATGACTTGCAACCTTTTGCTGCATCTTATTCTCAATTTCTTTCCCCCTTTCCTGTCTTCCTTCTTTTTCTCCTAGTTCACCCTCCTTAACCCCTATTCTTTTCAAAATCTGCCAAATCTAATTTCCTTCATATACTCAGTGGCTTCCCAAATGAGGACCACTCCTACTATATTTTCTATGACTCATGACTTTTGTAGGATCTTATATCATAATGGTCAAGTTTAAAATCTTATGAGCTTTCAAATCATTTAAAAATAACTACGTGGTATTTATGAAATAATATTATTAGTACATATATTTGATGAGTGCATGGAAAGCACCAAGATTGTATGCACATCATGGCCTTTGTTGTGACTAGGTAGTGACCCATAGTCTAACCTTGCAAATGCCGGATGATGATAATAAGCAGATTATAAGTTCTTGGAAACTACAAAAAAGTTAAGAGAAAGGATTTGATTTCAGACTCTCTTTTAGAAATCGGCATTTTAAACGAATCACAATTAATTGCTTACGCACCTATTTAATGTATCTGATGCTACCCATTCGCATAATGTAATTGAAGTTAATAGGTCTCTTCAACTGTGTTTTCCTGGGATCCACATGTGTCACATACACACATATACAAATATTTTCTAAAAATGTAATTAAGCAATGTGTCCTGAAGTTGTTTATTTTGTCATTCAACCAGGAAAGAAAGCACTCTATCTAGTGACACCATTTCTAAGAAATAGGCTCCCAAATTTAAGTAGAACATTATCCATCTATCGATAAAGAATTATGAAAATTTAAATCCACTATGGGTAGTACATTTTGAACACAAATAACTTATTTGCATAAAAACACTACCGCCGGAGCTCAGCAGGTCGATGCTGGGGTGGCTGTGAGCGTGTCACTGCACTCCAACCTGGGTGACAGAGTGAAACTCTAACTCAAAAAAAGAAAAAAAACAATACTACCCTGTTAAAACATTAGGCTTATTTTAATCACGAATTCACTACCATTTATTAATTAAGAATCAATTTCTTAATTCACTGAAATATTTTCAGGAGATTTATACTAAAGACAAATAACGAGTAAATAAACAAATAATTAAAGGTTTCCATTGAGATAGAAACAAGTTCTAAACAAAACATTTATGAAGAAAATGTTGTATTGTCATTTATGTTTTTTTTCTGTAATGTAACCAAAAACTGAAAATGAGAAATATATCTAAAATGCTGGTCAGTTCTTGAGAAAAGTGAGAATAAAATCAAGTCACTTAAGTCTGCATGTTTTCAATTTTTTAAAACTTTCTAATCATTTTAGATGTACGGCACAGTTGAAAAAATATTACAAAGAGTTCTTTTAAAATTTTTAGCTTGTTACATAGTTTGTCACATTGATTTAAATTACTCAATTCTCTAATATCTGGTGGTAAACCGAATAATGCAATTAAAGAGACTATTCATACTATTTTTGAAAGAAAAAACATGAAAGTGTTGAAATTTAAGATAAACCGTAGATAGATACCACACTATTGAAAGTCTCAAAATATAAGAAAAATATGAACAGTAAATCAGGGAAATATGATATTGATAGCAAGTTAAATAAACTGGAGATCAAAAGGCAAATTTATACTTGGAATAGCCTCAATTCTATAAATTACTCAGTTTCACTCTATGAAGTTGTTTTTTGTGTATAATTCATTTTATTGAAATTAGTTAAATATATATTTATTCAAAACAAACTTCAATATAAACGTAAGTAATTTGAGATCTTAGTATAAAACCTAATTGTTCTTTTATAAATTTGAGAATTTGCCCTCTCTGAATCTTGTGATTTAACCAGGAAAAATGAAATCATTTTTCTAACATTATTACTATGCAAAACAGAGTATGAATTTTAAAAATCTCTGCTACCTGGGTAGACAGATCATATAATTTATGCTATATTTTTGTCTCACAAGCATAGAGAGGTATTAGACTAACTTCCTCTAAGGTGAATTGAGTTTTGTGAGTAGGTCATGAAAGGTGTGATTAAACTAAATTCATAAATATTAGACATTTAAATATATCAACTCTGTGAGGTCAAACTACTTTTTAGAGAATTCCTGCCTGGAAGGTACTTAATAAGAAAAAAATGAAACCACTACTTATAATGAGAAGAACAAAGAAACACAAACAGAAAAAACCAAGATGAAACATGCTTGGGTTAAATATTTGATTTCTGCCTATAAAATACATATTAAATCCCTTACGTTTCTTCTTTAATTGGAAGGTCAGTGTCCAAAGAAGAAACAGATATTTGCATTATTAAAAAAGATCCTGACTTCGAATGAGATTCCCCATGTGTGGAAACTACTTAAACTTAAGTTATACACTTAAGTGTTCCATGAGCTGCAGTAAGATACTGACTCTTATTTCTTTGCAAAATAAACACAGTAAAGGGGCATACTGTGATCCACAGGTAGAATTAATAATTTTTTTAAAAAGCTTTCTAGGGATTGACTAAATATGTATAAAAGTTTGATATTGCAAGTAAAAAGTTAGTGACTCAAAAACTCTTGTACTGTTGAGAACATGGGAAATTGATTAGACAGAATAGAATAAGTATGGATAAGTAATACCAAATATTTAAAGCCTGATCAACAGTAAGAAGTGTCTTGAAGTTGCAATAGAGAGCTGCACATCCAAGATCCAATTAACATGTTGAGCTCAGTATTTTTATAAGAACACAGCAATAAATGTTATGTGATAGAACAGGCTCAAGGTAATTTCTGAAATTATAAAAATTGTAATTTATTTGATAAACCATTTAAAGATTTATTAAAGCATGTGGATTACTTGATAAAATTGTGTCTTGGAAAGATTATCTAAAAATGATTTATTAGTAGTATTCTTGGAAGCGATGAAAATAAAACCTAGGAGACCTTTGCAATTGGCCAATATGGGGTGTTGAGATCAATTTGACTAAATGACAATTAAAAAAAGAAGGGACAGAAAAGAGACAGAGTCTAAAAATGGAATCATTGGCTCCTAGTGACTAATGGCATACATATGGTGTAACTGAATCTGAATTATCACGAAAAATACAGCTGATTTGTTTTGTTGTGTTCATGTTAAATAATAGCACCCAATGGCAGGAAACCCAAAACCATGATTCTGCAATTAAAATGTGGGACTAATTTTTTTCCAGACCATTGATTACCAAACTATGAACTGGCAGAAGACTTAACACCAATATGAACAATTCACCATAAAGACAGGATTATTTGCCTTTTCTGAGAATAGTTAAGTAATTTTGAATTGTTTAAAATTTTAGCACATTGTTATATGGGGCATACTGTGATCCACAGGTCGAATTAATAATTTTTAAAAAAACTTTCTAGGGAGTGACTAAATATGTATAAAAATTTGATATTGCAATTGATATACAATAAGTGAATGCTAAACAGTTATTCAAGTAGTCATTTTCAGACCTTATTAATGATTCTAGAATTTTTCACATTTAAAACACAATGAAACTCTAGCAGAACCTCAATTCTATCATGAGATTCTCTTAATTAAAATATTTAATAGCAGAGACAAAGGGAGTTCCCCCCTTTGTTAATTTACAGCATAGGCATTGAGATTACTTATATCATTATTAAAGTAAGAATGTAGATATCAACATTTCTTTCATTCCTGTGTTCTCAAAGCACATAGCATACTATTTTGCATGCTTTTGCTTTCATGTATTTCCCCAGATTACAGGAAGAAATAAAGATTCCTGGTTTATTTCTCTGTCACTATTTATCAAATGTATAAAACTTTCACTGAGGAATTAAGTGAGGAAAGCTACTTTACACCACTAGTTGATAAAAGGAGCCAAATACGAATTGGTATTATTCATTATCAAGTTTTTGTTGTTGTTGTGGTCTGGTCTTTTTCTGAACTTGGACTTGCTCTACTTTACTGAAACCGTATACCAACAACAGGGAGATGGCTGATACGGAGGGGCTAAAAAGTTCAGTCTGTCAGGAGAGGGATTCATTTCAGCCCATCAGTGTTGTTATTCTGCTAAGTGGTGACATAATCCCAAATTCACATTCCCAAGAGATTGGCTCTCAGGATCTCTCCCATTTGCTGACTTTACTGCAAAAGAATGCCAGCTTCTGCCATAATTGAGGAAAAAGGTTTTCAGGCCAGATTATCATTTCTGAAATGGATCACATAACATATCTAAAAGTGTTAGTATAAACCCAACCTTCTGCCCAGAGATTGTCTTCTTTTCAAATGAATAAGTACCTTTTAAAAAAATTCTGTTTTGTGTGGCTACCATATATTGGGCTTGTCTTTAAATTTCAATAAACTGCTTTTCTGCGAGAAAACACTTCAGGCAAAACAGCATGCTGGATCATTATTTGATATAATGAAAAAAAAAAGAAAAAATTGGAAACAACCTACATGGTTATCACTAAATATTCTGCAGTCATTTAAAAAATGGAATAAAATTCCATACATGGTCATAATATAAAAAATGTGACATACTTTTAAGTGAGCAAATTAAGTCAAAGTAAAATATATATGATGCTGCCCTATCTTTGGGAAAAATGATTTTAAAAATGTGTGTAGCGCACATGCAAATATCCAAATATGTGGGAATGCATATACATAGACTATATAGTATATAAATAAATTTAGTAATGGTTACTTCTGAAGAACCAAAGTATATATTAATTTTTACTTCATAACCTTCTCAAATATTTGGCTATAATTTATAATTTTTTAAAATGAACTGAAAACATATTGTTTCTACAATTGTCTTTTGCAAACGAAAAATTTTAGCTGTGCATATGAAAGCGTACATTTAATGCATTATGTATTCTGTGTTCACTTTACTCAATTTTGATACATATATAATAGATTTTGCTAAATGCCAAATGCATTCAATGCATGCCCACAAACCGCTAAGGAATGTTAGCAACAAACAGAAGTGAGAGACTGAATGCTGGCAATGATAGGGAACGCTTGTGAAGGGCCATGGTGGGGACTTGAGACCAGCCAAGGGTTGACAGTATCTTTCAGATATTTGGGGTGGGTGAAAACCCAAAACACATTTGGTCAAGTTCTATATTTCAAGATAAACTTTACCCATGTGTTTTTGATTCATTTACATGTAATTCATTGAACCAACATTCTGAAAGAGTTATTTGATGCATGAGGAGATTTTTTGTGCTATAATTATATGTGATACATATAATGTAATGCATAATAATTTAGAGCTGAACTTATGTTTTGCCACGTTAAAGATTCCAGGCACGTGTTGCTTCCTTGTGATTCACCAAGGTTGAACTGACATGTTGAGTGACTCACTGAGTCAAGCTACAGTAGTTGAGATTTATATTCCAATCTGGCCGCATTGTTTATATTATACATATACATATATATAAAACACACCAGTTTTTCTGTGCCTCAGTTTCCACAATGGTTAACTTAGCATAATGATCTTATTAAGTTTTAGCACGATCTTTTATCAGAACCTATACAACTGATTAAAGTGCTTGCAAAGAATAATTAGTTCCTAGAATTTATGATCTTTAAAAATGCTATAGATCATGCAGTTTAAATATGTACTTTCGTGTGCAGGTATCTTTTTTATAGAGTGATCTGAGTTTTTCAGGGTATATTCTCAGTAGGGGGATTGCGGGGTCATATGGGAGGTTGAGATATTTAGAGCTTTTAGGAATCGCCACACTACTTTCCACAGAGGTTGCACTAGTTTACACTCCCACCAACAGTGTATGTTTATCGCAGCGTTGTTCACAATAGCAAGAACCTGGAAACAACCATGCTGCCCATCAAAAGAGGACTGGATTTTTAAAATGTGGTACATATACACAATGGAATACTACACAGCCATAAAAAAGAACAAAATCATGAATTTCGCAGCAACCTGGATGGAACTAGAGTCTTTAATACTGAGTGACCTCTCACAGAAGCAAAGATCCGAGTATCACATGTTCTCACTCATATAATGGATCTTGAACATCCAATGTAATACTATAAGAAAATGACTGATGGTACTGGGAAACTAAGGGGGGGGATGGGATTAACAGTAGCAAATATCTGTCTGGGGAAGGGGAAACACCTCTTATCAACAGGGTGCCTGAATGAAACGTAATTGTACACCTAACCCTTAACTGTACCCCACAGAACCATAATAAAAAATAATAATAATAAATAAATAAATAAATATGTACTTTCAATTATATTCTAACACGCATTCCCTATATTATCTCTTTTAACCTAGAAGACGGGCTTGCTAGAAATCTCATAACCCGTGAAGTTTCTCTCAGAAGATTTATGAGCACCGAGATGTTTCAGTAGTTGTTGCAGGTGGCTAAAAATTACATAAAGTTTTACATAAAAAACACCCACTACCTCTTTGGGAAATAAAACGTGATAATCTTCCTTGTGAATCAAAAAAACGAGATACAATTCCAAGGATTCTTACTATTTTTGCTACAAATAAGACATCTTTTCTCTATTTGTAAATACAGAATTTTGACTTATAATTTTTCTTTGGATCCTGTGGTGTAATTTGTGTCCGCAACGCTCTTAAACCACTTGGAATTTATTTCACTGTGTAGAATAATTGTGAAGATAGGGGCAAAGTACATCATGTGGACTTGCAAGCTTTTATATTTCGTATTGTAGTAAAAGTGATCATCGTCCTTGCCCTAAGTACGTGCTCCTCTTTCAAGATTGGCATGCTTATTCTCAGGTTCTTACTTTCACATTAATGGCAGAACATTAGGAAGCAGTATTCCTGATATGAATTCACCATGGAGTTCCTGAAATCATCAACAGAGACAAAATAGAAAAAAAAAAAAAAAAAAAGAAAGAAAACCACCTAAAATGAAAAAAACCTCAAATTGGACCACAACTAAATTATCATATATCAAATAAACTTGAAAAGTATGAGTTATACGTCAGTGAATTATCAAATTAATTGGTTTTCTTTAACATATTTTTTATTTTAAAATTGTGAGCTACAGTTAAGGATTAGGTATACAGATATGCATTGTGCAGGTACCCTTGTTGATGTGCCCCCCCGTCCCCAGACAAATATTGACTACCATTAACCCTTCCTCCCTTACCCTCCCTGCCCCCCGCCCCATAGTTTCCCACCACTGTCAATCCTTTTCTTACAGTATTACGATAGTTGTACAAGGTCCACTTATGAGTGAGAACATGTGATACTCAGATCTTTGTTTCTGTGAGAGATCATTCAGTATTATAAACTCCAATTTCATCCAGGTTGCTGCGAAATTCATGATTTTATTCTTTTTTATGGCTGTGTAATATTCCATTGTGTATATGTACCACATTTTAAAAATCCAGTCCTCTTTTGATGGACAGCATGGTTGGTTCCATGATCTTGCTATTGCAAATAATTGGTTTTCAAAGGATTGACTTATAGTGGTTCATGGCAGGAAAAAAAGTCATTATCTTCAAACAAAAAATTCAATTTAAAAAAGATATTGGAAAAGTTAATAGATATGAACATCTAATGATATCAAGATAAGAGCTGGAAACGAAATTGCCAAATTAGGACTGTTTCAAGGTTTCATATTAAATTTGAGGTAGAGGCTATTTATTTGCTCACCCATTTACCTGGAAAATGGATACATTCAAATACTCGATCTGTGCAGCTGAGTAGTAGTCTGTGTGCATTATTCCCGAACAACATGCATGCATTAGACAGTATTACACTCTCTGAGGACACAGAAATACAATTCTAGCTTAAGTTTTAAAAAAAGGTTTTTTGGATAATACTGCTGTCATGCTCTGAGTTAAAGGAAGAGTCTCATTTTTTTTTCCTCACTTCTTGTTAACACCATTCTCTCACTCTATGAACTCTAAATTCAAACTTTTAAATCATCATGAGCAGGAGGGGGGAAAAAATCTTTCTCCTAGCTCTAGCTAAAAATAGCTTGGAAGAAGAATTGTGATGGACCCGGCAGGGGTCAAACACCTCCACCCAGTCACTGTAACCAGTGAGTTGGTCATTCCCACCCAGTAATAATTGTAGTTAAGGCTTGCTACATATCACACACTGTGAAACATGCTTTACATGAATTATTTCAATCATTTAAAAAGTTCAATTATGTGGATGTTATGATTATTCCCAATTTACCAATTAAAAATTGGCACAGAGAACTTAAGTAGCGTACCGAAGTCCACACAGCTGAAAAGTCCCAGGCCAGGAAGATCTGGATCAGACCTAGGCTTTAAGTTATGAGAGTGAACTTGTTTCTGACAAGGAGGTAAGACTCTCATATCAGTACAACACTTGCAGTAAAAACCAACCAACCAAAAAAAAAAAAAGTCAAAATGACTCTATTTATCAACTTATATTTTAGAATCGGGGGTACAAATGCAATTTTGTTACCTGAGTATATTGCACCCTGGTGGGGTTGGCCTTCTAGGGGACACATGACCCCAGTAGTGAACATTGCACTTTATGGGTAATCTTTTTTTCTTTTGAGTTGGAGTCTCACTCTGTTGACAAGGCTGGAGTGGCCACCCCAGCACCAACTGTCAACCTGCTGGGCTCCAGAGATCCTTCCACCTCAGTCTTCCAAGTAGCCAGAATTACAGGCATCCGCTACCATGCCTGGCTAATTTTTTATTCATAGTAGAGATGATGTCTTGCCAAGTTGCCCAGGCTGATCTCGAACCCACGGGCTCAGTCAAACCACTCGCCTCAGCCTCCCAAAGTGCTGGGATGACAGGTTGGGCCACCAAGCCCAGTCTATAGGTAATTTTTTAACCCTCATTTCTCATTTCCCTGTTTGGAGTCTCTAGTGTCTGTTATTTCCATCTTTATCTCTATGTATACCCACTAATTAGCTCCCACTTCTAGGTGAGAACATGTAGCGTTGGGTATTCTGATTCTCAATTAGTTCACTTAGGATAATGGCCTCCAGTTCCATTCATGTTACTACAAAGAGTGATGTCGTTCCTTTTTATGGCTGTGCAATATTCCATGGTGTATGTATAACACTTTAAAAAAAATCTGGTCACAGCTGATGGACACTTAGGTTGGTTCCATTACTTGGCTATTATGAATAGTGCTACAACGAACATACAAGTGCAGGTATCTTTTTTTTTTTTAATATAATGACTTATTTTCCTTTGGGTAGATACCCAGTAGTAGGATTGCTGGGTTGAATGGTAGTTCTATGAGAAATTTCCATACTGATTTTCCTCAGGGGTTGAACTAGCTTACATTCCCACCAACAGTGTCTGAGCATTCCTTTTTGTTCCCACATCCATGCCAACATCTGTTGTTCTTTGACTTTTTCATGATAGTCATTTTGACTAGTATAAGATAATATCTCCTTGTGGTTTTAATTTGCATTTCACTGATGATTAGTGATGCTGGGGTTTGATAATGCCTTCAAGGTTAATAGCCATGACCTTATGCACAGTCATTCCTCCTGACACCTTCTCCTTCCATGATACACTTGCACGGTGGAGACGATAACAACACTAACACCTCTGAACGTATTGTCTTCTTTTCCTCCTCCTCTTTCTTCTTGTATAGTCTATTCATTTAAATACTCTTAAGTTTAATACACATATAATATGATACCATTTGGCAGTGTGCTATGTAATCTAATCTCCTTCTAGACTTGAGTGAATGTTTAGACAATACCTTTTAAAAAGGCATGGAAGGGCACACACATGAGGATGGTGATGACCATTAGAGAAGGGGTGACCAGGACTGGGGAGTTTCTCCTGGGAGAAAAAAAGGGTGTCCAGAAAGGTGGTGGCCTGGAAGACAACTTGTTGAATTTTGCCATTTTATATAGAGGCATCTCTAATAAAACAAAGGAAAGGTGAATGTTTATGAGGTATCTTCTATATACTGAGTGCTCATAAAATATGCCTTACCTGCAACTCTCTTCATCTTTATGGCCCCCCTGAAGGTAGTCTTACTATCTCCATTTTACAAATTAAGTGCACTGAAATTCAGGGAAGTTAAGTTGTCCCAGGTCACATGGCTAGAAAGTGATAGAACAAAGAAGGAAGATAAGCAGAGATCTGACTCCAAAACTTGTTTGTTCTGCTATAACAGACTGATCCAGGAAATTAATCCTTTGCATTCTAATTTCTAAAAATCTACTAAAATTTCTGGATACCTATCTTCAAGGAAACATAAAAGTATAGTCTATGCTAAGGAAGAATTTGCTAATTTAAATGCTGATAACTTTTTTTCTTACACACACACACACACACACACACACACACACACACACACACACAGACCATTAAACCTTTGGAATTAAGGGATTGTCTATTATGAGGATTAAATTTAGATTTACTGTGTGAATAGAAAAGCAAACATGAATTTCATGTAGAGAGAGAGTTTGTTTCTAGACAACTTTTTCTAGATGTTTAAATGAAGGCCACCTTCCCCCAGCTGCTCTCTCCAGATCTTGGGCTCTCTCTAAATCTAACTTGCCCAAAGAGTTTTGAAACTGAAAAGAGCAGACAAGTGAAATTCTTAATAATTTGGGGATTCCTAAATCACCTGATGCTTTACAGGGAGAAATTGCACTTTAAATAAGATGGCTTATGGCCTATTTCCTGGCAATTTGGAAAGATTTGCACTATACTGATAGCCCATTATGCGGTAACAGTGTTTTGTTAGATACTCATTTGTTTTAATGCAAGTTTACTTTATCCAACCAGTTTGTTGACTGTTCCTTGCTGAGTAGGTCTGTAATCTAAACTTTAAAGAAGGATTAAGCTTCATAGTATTTACCTAACTAAGCATTGTCATTGTTGTCACTGTGTTATCCTCTTACATATTTGTTACCTTGGGGGGAAAATTTCACTTTTTTTGTGGACTTTCCTGTTACATTTGAGTGAACCCTTTAGCAGTGCTTAAAAAAAAGTTTTATGATCTGAAATTGTCATTTAAATAGAACTAAGAGTTAACTTAGACTATAATGCTTTTAATCACTTTTTTTTTTTTTGCTGTTTTATGAACCTATAAATAACGGAAGAAATATAACGTAGTTCATCTTTTCTCTTTTAATCTCTGATATAACATGAATAGTTAGTAGGCGAACAAAAAATAATTACAATTCTGCTAGTCATATTTGGTCCACACCTTTTCAGGAATCGTATTGGTTTTCAATATCCCTTTGAAAATATCCTATGCTTTTAATGGAAAAGCTGCTTATCTCTTCTGCACGACTTATACCCCCAAGGCAAATAGAATATATAGCTGTGTTTTGGAAACCTTTTAATGTTAATTGTTCATAAATCAGAAGAAACAGAAGAGATCAGTCAATGTTTGATTGAGAGAAAAAAAGGGGAAAATCTAATTTTATTTTGAGTAATTGCCTCTTCATGAAATGTATTCGCTTCTCATAAACTCCTAAATTCAGCCCCTTCTCGTTTTCTTCAAATCATTTTTTCTTATCACATTGTATCATTTCCACATCTTATTTTTAATATTTCGTTCTAACAGAAACACTGTGTGCTTCGGTGAAGTCTTGGCCCTCCACAGTTTCAGGGATGAATCAGTATCAGTTTTAGCTAGTTTATGTGACACATTTTTCTCCAGAAGTTTGGTTTCAGAGGGACAGATGACCCAAGTCTAAATAATAATATATTTAGGGAGACCTTTTGGGAAATGATTCCTGACTCAAAAAATAAGATGATCAAGAGAAAAATATCTTCTTATGTCTCTGGACATCGTGTGTGAGGGTTTGATCCTTAGAAATGCAACATACAGTTTTGCACCATGAGACTCTGAACTCAAGGACAGAGGGTAACTCTCTGTGGTAAGCAGAGAAAAAGAAACAAAAAGATCCTGACTCTTTGAGATGTACATAAGGAACTGACACACGGGTTTCCTGCTATGGGAAATGCTACACTGTAGTTTAAGTAATGTGCCCAAGGAATTTCTGTTACCAGCAGCAAAGCACATTTAACTGACACTCTATCATTTGCACAAGCTGTTACAAACAGACAGATTGACATGGGTCTATCAGTCCAAGGCTTTGTAGATTCTAAGGGGGCAGACAGAGAAAGAGGAGAAAGGAGAAACAGAAAGACTGTGCAGACATAGAATAATTTCCATATGACCTATAAACCCCATATATAATCAGTGAACACAAAAGATAAGATGTATTCTTGAATGGAGAGAACATTCTGGAAGATCAGCACCTCATAATTTCACTTAGAAAGAGAAATGCTCCAACTCATAATATTCCTCACATCTGTTGACACCAAGGAAGGGGTAGAAGCACTAACTCTCTTGAACCCACTTCCTGGGTTGTGAGGACAGGGAACTGAAGGAGACAGGTACAGGAGTACAGTTACGATCATAAGGCCAGTGTACGTGGGTTTGAGAAAATGTGGAGACCAGATCATGGAGTAGGTGGGAACCAGGAGAATCTAGAAGGGTAGGCAAATAATTTTATTGAGTCAAGGTTAAGTCTAGAGAGGGGTAGTAAAAAAAAAAGAAAACATTTTTAAAATTAGCAATGCTAATCTTTATATATAGAACTCATTACTTTGTTCACTGGTTGAATGATTCATCTATAAAACAAAAGGAAAAAACTAAAAAAGACACTTTTTTAATCCAATGATTTCAATTCTAGGAATTTAGCTTAAGGAAAGAATCTGAGATGTGGTAGAAGATTATGTGCAATGGTGTTTATCACAGGACTATTTATATTAGTAAGAACAGGAAACAACACAAGTATTCAGCAAAAATGGGAAAGTGAATTAAATCATGGAACATTCTTACAATTGCATATTAGGAAGCAGTAAAGATTATTTATTTGAAGAACATTTGATGTCATGAGAAAACGCTCATAATAAAAATGTAGGCAGAGAGAAAGTTTACAAAGCTAAATACAAGGTATGATTCTTATTTTGGAAAGAAAGGAGGCAAAGGTGAAGGCATTTATATGCGTGTGATCAACCTCCATCTCCCACCCCACATATACAGTGAAAAAAATGACTAGAATTAAATTCAATGTAGAAACAATACGAAAAGACCTTTCATATTGTAGGCAATAGGCAATTTTCTTGTCAATAGACAAGTAAAACTGAGTTGCTTTACATGGTAATGATTTACAAATAAAAAACACAAAATCTACAAGTTGTTCAAAATTAACAGCAAGAAAAAATATTTAATAAATTGAAATTATAATATGAACAAGGTGAAAATATGGCACTCTTTGGAAATAAACAATGTAATGGCACCAATCATATTATAGAGTATGTATAGAAAATGCTTTCAGCAAAATGGAATATAAGAGGTAATGTTACTGTATAGGTAATTGTATCACAGTAAACTAAATAAAGTTAAACTAAATAAAGATTTTACATATGCTATAATATCAAATATGATTTATATATTATATAAATTATGTCTTAAATAGTGTATAGATAAATTACATAAAATACATTATGTACATAATGTGATATACATATATATGCAATGTGCTTTCATATATAATTTTATAACATATAAGGGAAGCAGCAGTGTCTCTTAAAGCATGGTATTGCTAATTGATAAAGGAATAAAAACAAAGCACAGACTTAAGGCTACATATTCTGTGCACTTTTGTTTACAAAAACTATAATATATAATCTTATTAGCTCCCTATCTGTAGGAATAATGAGAATAGTTTTGAAACAGACCTTTAAAGAATTACTATCTTGCTGAAAAATCCTCATTCTATATTTCAGATCTGAGAAAATGAGGTACCTTTTTTTCCAAGTTGGAACATTATCTAGTGACAGGGAAAGTCTAGAATCCTAGAGTTCTTGATGTTCAATATAGTTTTCCCTAAACGGTGATGACTCAATGCCTGAGAAAAGGCTATGCATCACCACACCATGAGCGTGACACACAAAAAGTGTCTGAACTTTTTGTTTTGTGTAAATAAACCGGGCATGGTGGTTCACGTCTGAAATCTCAGCACTTTGGGAGTCAGGGGCAAGAGGATTGCCTGAACCCGTGGATTCCAAACCAGCCTGGGCAACACGGCGAGACCTTGTCTCTACAATAAATCAAAAAAATTAGCTGGGCATGGTTGTGCATGCCTGTAGTTCAAGCTACTTGGAAGGCTGGGGTGGAAGGATCTCCTAAGCCTAGCAGGTCGAGGCTGCAGTAGCCATGAGCATGCCACCGCACTCCAACCTGGGTGACAGAGTAATCCTCCAACTCAAAACAAACAAACAAATAGATAAATAAATTAAATAAATAATGGAAAATCCACTGGCCTGGGCATTAGAATGTCCTGGATTCAAGTTCTATTTCTTCTAATTTTTATAAGAATGGCCTCGTGTTTGTCACATCACGTTGCTATGCTTCAGTTCTTTATTTGCAAAATAAAGACATTGTTTTGTTTTGGTTTGGTTTGGTTTGGTTTTTGAGTTGGAGTCTCACTCTGTCACCCAGACTGGAGTGCAGCGGCCAGGAGTGGCCACAGCAACCTTGACCTGCTGGGCGCTGGTCATCCTTCCGCCTCAGCCTTCCAAGTAGCTGGAACTACAGGCACGCGCTACCAGGCCCGGCTAATTTTTGATTTATTGTGGAGATGAGGTCTCGCCAAGTTGCCCAGGTGGGTCTCGAATCTGCGGGCTCAGGCAATCCACTC
>NW_007252888.1:117630-178171 GCF_000164805.1 Carlito syrichta
CGAGGCTGCGGTGGCCGGGAGCGGCCACTGCACTCCAGTCTGGGCGACAGAGTGAGACCCCAACTCAAAAAAAAAACCCAAACAAACAAACAAAAACAAACAAAATACTCCTAATAATTCTACAACTGGGGAAAACAACATAACTCTGACTAAGATGCATTTTTATTTTTGTCTTGCTCATCCATATTCTCCATCTTTCTGTGTGCTGTTATAACAAGCTACCTGAGAATGGGTAATTTCTAAAGAACAGAAATTTATTTTCTGAGAGATGTGGAACCGAAACGTCCAAGATCAAGGCACCAGCAGGTTTGGTCGTCTGGTCAGGGCTGCTCTCAACTTCCAAGGTGGCGTGTTATCGCTGCAACCTCCAGAGGGGAGGGATGCTGTGTCCTTCATAGTGGAAGGTGGAAGAGCAAGCCAACTCAGGCCGCATGAGACCTCCTTCACAAGAATCATCATCTCATTCATGAGGGAGGAATCCTCATGACATAATCACCTCTTAAGACCCCACTCAATACCACCACATTGACAACACCTAGATTTTGGAGAGGACACATTCAAATCATAACATCCTGGGAGCCCCAAATAAGTAGCTTGAGACATTGAAACCAAGTAGTAGTCAGACAACTGTTACATATCCATGAGCACTTATAGTAAGTGAAAAAATAATTACAAATGAATATAAAAGAGTTGAAATGTAGAGGGCACATCCATTGTCTTAATTGGAAAGCGTCCACAGAGGAAATGGAGCAGAGCAATTTGATGAATGGAAGAGACTTTGGTGATAAGCACAGAAAGGATTCACAAGAGAAAACTCAAGCCGTGGTAACTATTCCTGAAAAACTTCTATGAAATTATTTATTTGATAGCTAACGTGAATAAAACAGGGAATGAGGGAAGATAGTGGAATAGTGACATGCCAAAAGATTTTTTAAAAAATTATTTGTAGGGAAAAACTACCTGGTGCTAAAAAGAGTTAATTTATTCTCAAGGTTAAAAAAAAAAAAAAACACAGAAAAAACAAAACAAAATAAAACTGTGAAACTCTAACTGGATTTAAGCTTACCCATTCAAAAATGGGGGGGGTGGTAGAACCCGGGTTTTGTGAAACTTCCTAAATTAAGTTTTTGTTCGACAGTAGAAACAATTATCAAAATAAAAATAAAACCTATTTTATATGGTTACTACAAGGATTAAATGAATTAATACAGATAAATCCTTTAGTTGGAACAATGTCTGGCAGATAGTAAGCACTGCGAGAATGTTAGCTATCATTGTTATTGCTGTCTTTGTCATTACTGCTGCTGTTATAATTTGGTCTGAAGCATATCTAGATTGGTCTCTCTAAATCTCTGGCAAAATTAATTATAGTTTGCTTGTAAACAAATGTACTCTATAAATTTTCAATTACATGGTTTCCACTTACTTTTGAATAGGACAATCCATTTTGTACACTAGATAAATCAATTTATTTAAGGTGAACATGTAGAGATCCTCTTATTACTAAGGCAAAAGCATGTGTAACTGTATTTTTCTGCTGATCAATTGAAATAAAAATCAAACTATTAATTTTTTGTAGTCCAGCCATTTATCTGGCCTTCTTATCTAAGAGATCACTTGCTCCTATTTTTCTAGTGGGGAGAGAGCACTGAAGTCATCTCAAATGCAAGCTTGATACTTAAACATCTTCCTACACAACTGAACTTTAATTTCTAAGAATCAAATTTCTATTTGCGAGTACCTAAGAAATATGAATCATTTTTTTCAGTTTACTAAATGACGCAGACCTTGAAGTCTGAGATTCAATATTCAAGCAATAACAAGTCACTTTCACATTTTAGAAAGCAACCACCCTACTGAAACAAGTAGAGGGAGTTAACCCACCATTTCCTTTCTGCTTTCAGTATGAATGAAATCAGTCTCACATAATGTCTTCTAGGTCCTAAATAAAATTCTAACTAATTTCCTACATGAAGTAAAAATTTCTGAAAAGAATTTGTAGGGTTTTTTTCCTTTTTATAGACTTTTATTAACTAAAGCAGTAGGAAAAAATAAGCTTTCCATAGCTGGTAAGACAAGGAACATATTTCAAAGTTTATAAATTCAGAAGTTCTTCAATTTAAAGACTCTTGAAATTTTTGAGCTTAAAAAGTGGCATTTAAAAACCTTTTAATATTTACTAGGGAAATGAGGAGGCAAATTAACAATGACAGGGCATATACATGTTTTAAACTCTAGATGCTTACTTGTATCATTTATTTCATATTTTTTCTTAACTATTCATTGGCAATAATAATACAGATGAACAAAAAAATGAGCAGTGTTTTAAAAACTATCTACATAGCACTGAAAAAATAGGTGAGTTTTGACGGTTAAAAATATCCAAAAAAAGGACACCTTTTCTCATTTCTTTTTTTTTTTTTCCTTTCTTTTTAGAAAAGCTCTCTAACCCATCACCCTGCGTTGTTCCTACCCAAATTCTATTTTTGCATTACAAAGTGTGGATGCATTCTGTGGCATTTATACAATCAACATGATGGTGTTAGGAAAGAAGAAAATCTAAAGTACATGGAAACTGCCCAAAACTGAGGTAGGCCATTTCATGAAGATACCATTACCTGTGACCTCATACAAAGGACATGGAAGATACTTTGCCTAGAAGTAGCCAAGGAGTATTAGTAGTAGAAGGCTCTTAGACAACATCTGTCCCGGTTCTTCTTTTGAAAAGAGATTGTAGATGAGAATGGTTAAATATTTTTTTTGTAATGAAAATCACGGACAGACTTGGGACTACATCCAGAGTCTTCTAACTTCTAATTTCTAGTTATCTATTCAGAATTCTTCCAATATGCTTGCATAATACATGGCGATGAGGTGTTTCTATTGCTTTCACAACAGTCACCTGTACTCTGGCAACCCAAAAGTCACAGGTTTTACCAAATCTCCTTCAGTGTTTAAGGCAGTTCTTCAAAGCAGTCTCACCCTACCCCTTTAAAATGACTGTTGGGGAAAAAAATGAAAAAAAAACCAAACTATAAACTTTCATAGCACTCATATCCTTTGTTATTCAGCTCCAACAGCCTCAGTCCAGACTGAAATAGTACAAAAAGTCCAATCTTTCTGGATCTTCAGATAACAGCTGATGTTTTCTTGTTACTTATCCATATTTATAATATGCTTTAGGCTTATATATTTAAAAACCAACTAGTGCAATTTTAAGACCAACCAATGCCTTTAAATATTTTCATGGAATTTCAGAGATGGAAGAGATTTTAGTAATTATCTAACCTTACAAATGAGGAAAATGTACCCTAAGAAGGTAATCTGTCTTACTCAAAGCTACATTGTGAATTCGTCACATAGCTGAAACAAATCTACCTTACCTCAAGTCTACCTTACATCATGTCCTTCCATGATTCCTAAAGTCAACTAACTGCCTAAGTCACCCATCTAACTGTACAGTATGTTGATTTTATAGGTATAAAATATGAATCTAAATTACTAGATTCTATGAAAATGACCACTGGACATTTGAAATATCTTTAAAATTGCATTTCTAGTGTGTTAGTTTTGTTTTAAAGGACAAGTAGGATCCTTGAGTATTAGAAAAATTTTTCTTCTTCTTTTTTTTCTAGGGCATAAGAGGAATGATACAATGTGAAATATTATCTATGAACTCCTCGAGCTTTACTTCTTTGTTTAATGGATGAATGTTTTCAAAATTCTAGAGCAATAAAAAAAATTTTAGTACAGTAATGTCAGATATTTGGCTAAAGAAACCAATTTGAAAGCCCACCAGATGATTTATTCTGGAACTAAGAGGTAACTATGGTCATATCCTTGTTTTGTTTAAATATTTTGGTGTTTTCTTTTGGGAAGGCCACTCTGGTGGAGATGGGAAGATTTGATTGGATAATGGTAGAAGTTTATTAGAAGCAAGGCCCCTACTTAAACAGGCAATAAATCTGTAAATGAAACTTACCAAGATCTCTCACTTGTGAAATTTACTTTCAAGCAGGGGGAGACAGACTATAACAATAAGTAGAAAAATAAATAAGTAAAGTATATAATATGTTAGAAGGAATAAGCACAACAGACAAAATATAGTGCTGAGCAACAAGAACTCAAATTCTGAGGATAGAAGCCAGCTTCAATTTTTAAATAAGATGCTTAGGATAGGTCTCATTGAAATAAATACATTTGAACAAACACTTGAAGGGTATGAGAAAGTTTCCAATGCAGGTACCTGGAAGAATAGCTACGGCAGTAGTTGTAAGGCCTCACATGCTTGACACATTTGAGAAACAGCAAATAGGTGTGCATAGCTGAAGAGGAATTCAAAAAAAGGAGGGACGCAGTCAAAAGACATGAAATCAGAAAGTTAAGAGGATCCTGATTTTGTAAGAGTCTCTAGGTCATTTTAAAATTTGTCTTTTACACTAAGCGAAATGGGGATGATGTGAAATAGTTTGAGCAGAATAATGACATGAAAAAAAGAACTGGTCTGGGATTCCTGTTGGAACTAAGGTGTGGAGGAAGAGGTTGGAAATGGGAAGGCAGATTAGTAGACTGTCTCAGTAATCCAGGCAAAGGTAGCTGGTAGGGCAGACCAGATGGTAGCAGTGAAGGTGGAAATTCATGGTTTGATTAGAGATGTGTTCTGAAGGGAAAGTCAATATGATTGCCTGATGTTTTGGATGAACAAGTGGGGGGGGGGCTAATGATATTTCCAAGATTTTGCTTTGCACAGTATGGAAGGATGGAGTTTCCATCCATTCATCTAGGAAAGACTGTGGTTGAAATAGGTCTGGGGGGAAAAATGCAGGTCCAGTTTTGGCTTTGTGGTGTTTCATGTACATTTTAGACATCAAAATGGAAATATTGAATCTTGAGTTTTAAAGAGAAGTCTGATAAGGAGATAGACATTTTGGACTTCAATAGCATGTACTCGTAGATGTTACAGTCACAGAACTGAACAAGATTGCCATAAAAGTGAATGAAGACAGAGAAGAGAACCAGGGACTGAAATGTGGAATACTGGGTCTGAGAAATAAGAGGGAACTAGACACACAGGATTTGAGAAGGAGTGATCAGGAAGGTTGGAGATAAACCGAGAGAATGTGTTGTCTTGGAAGCCAATGAAGAGGATATGTCAAGAAGATGTGAGTGAGTGATTGCTTTACATGACACAATGAGACTGAGTAAAGATGGGAACTCAACACAGTTTTCAGTAAAGAAGAAATCACCAGTAGGGTGATCAGATACATACCTCTTGCTTTGTCCAGAACAGTCCACATTGATGTGTGTTTTCACCCAAAGTGTGCCTGCTGGGCTTTGATAGATGATAGAACAGGTACTGGAGACACTAAGTCAAATGGTGTAGGCCTGCATTATGTCACTGGGGATTTTTATGAGAGACATTTGGAGATTTGATTGGTTTGGCATCAGATTTGAGGGAAAGTTACATGTCCTGGATATAGCCCACATTTTGTGTCAGTACATACTGAGTTGAAAAATACATGATAAGGGAGAAACAGAAGGATGATTTAAAAACGATGACTTTAGTTTCCAGGAACCAATAGATACACCTGCGAAGTTGCATAAATTGGGTCACAACAAATAATGGATTGGTTAGAAGAACTGGAAATTTGATCAAAAAGATGAGAGTTGAAGCCCAAAGACACTGTGCTGAGCACAAGGAGAAATGGCCAAGATAGCACCTAAGGTATAAGAATATTTAAGGGATAAAGGAAGGAGACTAAGAATTATTATGTGAATAAGAAGAAAACCAGAGCGCGAGTATACCATAAGGTAAGGGAAAGGATTTTAAAGGCTATGTCTCAAACTACTTAGTGTCTTTCAAAATCCAGGGTCCACTCATGGATTCAACTCAGAAAATCTCTGAGACTATTCCTATCCTCCAATCTGAACTTGTAGTTGTTTTGTTATTTATTTATCTATTTATGTATTTATTAATTTTTTAATATTAGTGTCTTTAGTTTCTAGCTTGTCAACCAATACCTAGTATCTGTCTCTCTAACCAGCCATTTTAAATTAGATTTTCAATTGTACTACATTTATTGTTCAGGCTTAGCTTTCCAACTGCCTTGTTCATAAGGTAATCAGTTCCAGGATCTCAGTCCTTCAGGGAAGTTGCCTGAGCCACTGGTCAGCAATTCCGAAATTGCAGCTTAGATGAGATTCCTAGAACCCACTGATCTTGAGAATGCAAAATCAATTGAGTGGCCCCCGCTTCGAGGAAAAGGCATTATTAGATTTGGTATCCAGGTCATTAGTGATCTTTGCAAGAAGACTTTCAAAGAGCTGATTTAACGGGAGCCTATATTATAATGTGCTGAAACAATCCCCATGGAGATGTCAGGAATTAGACATAGCAAGAGTGGTCAATTATTTGAATAAAATGTTTAGAGGTGTAAAAAGGATGGGAGAAGATTTTGTTTTATTTTGTCTTGTTTTGGGAGAGGCTCACTAATATTTACAATATGAGGAAAGGGAACCCTTTAAAAACAATAGTTAATAATTCTCAAAATAGGGTATTTGTACGAATTGGAGATTTGCAATGTCTTAATAAATGCAAGTCAAATCACATCCTTCAAAATTTGAAAGTGACACCTAAGAAACAAACAAAATATAATATTTACCATGAATTGCTATTTATAGGGAACTCCACTGAGAATTACTTCCTAGTTTTTCCTTTGACAAGTAGTTGTTCTAAGGAAGCATTTGATTACACAATATTTATGTGCCTGTGATGCCACAGTTAAAGCCACTTCCACTTTGCTGTTTGGATCTATTATACAAAGTTGGCCTCTTCCATTTACTTTGTGCACATCCCTTTATTGAGCTGTAATAACTGTTTAACTCAATACATTTTTTTTCAGAATAATCAGAACTAAATCAATACCTAACTTTTCAATGATAGTGCCACATTTCTCTGGTAAACATATCACCAGTTATCTGTAGTAGATAGTTCAGTGTTTTTCACTTCTTGTTATTCAAATCACCTTCCTCCCGACATTTTCTCAGTTCCAACTCAAAATACTGATAATTTAGCTTCACGTTTTATTGAAAGAAAGATAGACAGAAGTCAGAAGACACAGCCTCCTCATCTCTCCACTACAAAATTTATTCCAGTACCTACATTTGTGGTGATTACTTCTTTGTCCAAATGGTCTTTTTGACCTCCATATTACTCCTCCTGATTTTCCATCTACCCATAGAACCATTTCTTCTCAGTCTCTGTCATATTTTTCCTGTTTGAATGCTTGAGTTCCTCAGATTATTTATTTATTTACTTCCACACAAATTATCATGGAACTTAGAAATTGGGGCCAGGTGTGGTGACTCAAGCCTGTAATTCTAGCTCTTTGGGAGGCCGAGGCGAGAGGATTGCCTGAGCTCAGCGGTTCGAGATCAGCCTGGGGAACTTGGTGGGACCTTGTCCCTACAATAAATCAAAAAAAATAAGCCGACGTGATAGTTCACGCCGGTAGTTCCAGATACTTGGAAGGCTGAGGCGGAAGGATCATCTGAGTCCAGCAGGTCGTTGCTGCAATGGCTGTGAGCGTGCCACGACACTCCAGCCTGGGCGACAGAGTGAGACTCCGACTCAAAAAAAGAACCAAAACTAACAACAGCAAACACTCATTATCTCACAATTTTTGTAGGCTAGAAATCTAGGTGTAGCTGAGTTGAGAACCTCTGTTGGTGGGGGCTGCATCACATCCAGTGACTCAACTGGGAGAAGATTAGTTTTCGAGATCATTTTCATGGTTAAGTGTTTAGTTTCTCACATGCCAGAGGCTTCTCTTAGTTCTCTGTGATGTGGGCTTCTCCATGAGGTAGCTAATAAGAGGAGCAAGCCAGAGAGTAAGAAAAAACAAGCAATATGGAAGTCAGTCTTTTATAGCCTAATCTCAGATGTGACATCCCAACACTTGGCTGTATTCTGTTTCTTGGAAGCAAGTCACTAAGGCCAGCCCATATTTCAAGGGGAAGGTATTACTCGTGAACACCAAAAGGCCAGGGGTCACTGGGAACTATTTCAGAAGCTGCCTACCACACCACAACTTGGGCTTTCGTCTTTTGTAAATTCTATCTTCTTTACTTGGGTGATGGTATTACCCTTATTATCATATGACTTACATCTCCAATCTCTCAAAATTTATACTGACACGTTAGGTCTCTCTTCAGATCCCTACATTTTTGCATTTGTTATCTCTGTTTAGCTTTATCATAAAGCCCCCAAATTAACAAATTCCAAACAAAATGTTTAGTTTGCCATTCCTTGCATTCCATATATATATATATATATATATATATATATATATAGTTTTGGGGGTTTTTTTTCCTGTGTTGGTAACTGATCCAACCTCTCAGGCCAGGTAATAGAAATGATTACTGACATCTCCCTCTCCCTCATTTACTGTATTATTTTATCACTTAAACTCCATAAACTAACTTCAAAATTATTATGTTTCCCGAATGACTAAAATAATCTCTCAATATGTCTGTCTGCTTTCATTGCTGCTGTCTTGCATTTTCACCAGCAGATAGATTCATCATTCAACATGGCAAATAAGAGCTTATCCTGTCACTTTCTAAACCTTTCAAAAACTTCCTCTTTCTCTGCAGGCTCTTATTTGAGCTGGTCTCTCCCTGCTTCGACTGTTTTACCTTACTCAAGTTTTCCTTCTTCACACCTGGACTTCCTTTCGTTCCTGGAATTCTCTCTGCTTAGAAGCGTCTCCCCACACTTCTTTGCCTGACTAGTTCTTGGTTAACCTTCTGGGTTGTCTTCCAGGACCAATCTTCTACATATTCCCAATGTCCAGTCTTTTTTTCTTCCTAGTACTCATAATTTTAAAGTTCAGGTAAGAAGAAAGTAAATCCATTTTGTTTACTACCTACCATACTTAGCTAGCATTAATCCCACAACACTCTGTAGATAACTTCAGCAATGAGTAGAAGGATCCAAAGAAAAAATACAAAATTCTTAAAATGTTTTCTCTGGTGTTTTTAAATGTATCAACTTTGATCACAATTATTCTTAATTTAATGCATCCAATTGTGTTTAAATATGTACATCACTCTTGTGTTTTTTTCTGGTTAAGCTTTTTTTTTTTTCAAGAGTGGGGCAATTCCTAAAGAAAGATGATGATGTAGTAATTATTAGTGAAGTTGAGAAGAGTTACTTTGATAACAACGTTGGCTTAGCCTGGGAAACTTGTAAGATTGAACATTTATTTGGGAGAGATACATGTAGGATCTCCTTTTGAGGATCTTTTTGGCGATGGAGGGGTGGGGGGGTGGGAAACGAATATTGTTTTGTCATGGAGAGAGTATCTTCAGGTTTTCTCATTAATAAGAGCCTGGTTGTACATACACCATAAAAGAAAGCCATGAAAAGACCCACTTGACCCCCACATTTAGACTTCAGTCTTCCAGCTATGTTTCTATTTACAGCTTTCATAAACTTGAGAGAAGAAGCAATAACCCTGAAATGAATCACCATTCAGTGACATTCAAGTTAAAGTTGAGCAGAGCTGACAAAATGTGCTACTTCGGTGTAAAGAGCCTGAACTACATTTAGCAAATATGAAAACCACAAAATGTGCACAAACAGCAACGAAAGACATAAACCCTTTGCTACCCAGGAAAACTTTCTGGTAAATAAGAGAAAGATGTGTGGGTCGGGAGTTGGGGTGTGAAATGTTATGTAAAGTGTGTGAAAGCATGCACTTACCTTCCACAACTGAAGTTCTTCTCTGGGTGTCTTTGGGAGAGGGCTGCACTATAGAAGAGATAGTGCTAACTTAGCCTGATTTGCATTTGAATATTTTTATTCTACAGAGAAATGCATTTTTTTCACATGCCACATAAAGATTTGTCCTCATAACTATTTATTTTGAACCTCTGCTTTCTCTCAAAGAACAACAATCCATTGATTCCAGTTAGGGTAGGTTGTTCATTCAGTGTTAATGCTGCTAATAAATTATTTTAAAGCAGTATTTAAGAATATAATAAAAAAGTCAGGAGAACATGGGAGAGAAAGAATTGAATTTAAGCACATGGGAAAACACAGTATCAGCAAGAATGTGGAAAGAGGAAAGATGGGGAAAAAGAAAGAACAATCAAATAATATGATTCTACTTTTTTGGTATTGTGGTAAAATATATATGATATATTTTATAACATTATAAAAATAATACCTGTCCACATCCTTATTTCTCACACGTACTTTCTTTGATGGGTGTGAATCTTTGTCTGAGTTGCAAATTTTCATCCATTGCTATGAAAAATCAGTTGCTTTTGATAGAGAATGGGGCTCTAGCTAGTAGGAAAAGTAGAAAATGTCCTTAGAAATACCAAGAAATACCAGTGTTTTTCTCTTTTTTTCCTTATTAATGATCTCAATATGACAAATTATTTCTTTTACTGGTAAAGTTTTGCTAGTCTTGTATGTACAATTATGACATTTAAAAATGAAAAAAAGAGTGAAGTAAAGAGAAATAAACATATTTCCATAGCTTAAAAGTAGAAATAACTTGATCCTGCCAAACTCATTCACATGACTTAGTTTGTAGGAAAGTGACTTATGCTATTGAGGCTGTTCTGTGTTTCACTGGATTTAAATTCTAAGTAACATTCACTGATGAACTGGTGTCACTTGATAGTGACTATTGATAACCTACATAACCTAAATTTGAAAGTTCACTTATAGCACAGAGCTGTGATGATCTAAATTGAGCTGATATTTAAGTGCATAAATTGTATTTGTATTTAACCAACTATGGCTCTTTCATATATTTCCAAGAATGTCTTTAGCATTATATGGGAAGTTGAAGAAAACTTAGTTTTGATGCTTAATAGTCTCTTCCTTAATGATAGGACTACATCTAGTAATACAGGGACACAGCAACGTCCCTCCAATTGGCAATGAGTTCTGTCTCACAGAATCTGAGATGATGGAGAGCCAGTAGGGGTTAATAGTTGTACAAATTTTGAAAAAAGATTTCAATAGTAAAACAATAAACAAGTTTACACAAATTCACAGAAGTTGGAACTCCTAAGATGGTATCTGTGTACTCTCATTTTATGAATTGAAGTAATTATTTTGAAAAGCAATTTTACTTAAGGAAATCTACCTATGGAAAAAACTCAAATTGTATGAAAACACTTACAAATGAATTCACTACAATATTTTTTAAGCAAGTTAAACAAATAGATATAATTGATGGTTATAATAGAAAAAAGACTAAACTGTGGCCAAGCCTACCAGTGGATAAATATATATTTAAATACCATAGATATGATGCATCAATATGAAAAATATTTAAGATACAGAGGTCAGTGAAATTGGGTAAACATGAAAATAAATACACAACTTTGTACATATTTGTAATGGTGGAGAAGTACTCAAAGATCTGTTGAGCTTTTAACATAAAGAGAAGTATGGTATTTGTTTTGCCTGTCTGTCTTCAGAGTGATATTTAATATTAATCTGTTTAATTTTTTATTTAAATAAATAAACTAACTTATGGAGCAACTTATAGGTGACTATATGAATTATATCTCGTTTTATCTTGTAAGAACTTGAGATTACTATTATATCTAGTATCAACAATTAGAAAATTTGAGCCCAAATGGGAATGAGATGATCGCACAGATGGTTAATAGAGGAGCTAGAATCAACAAAAAACCCGAGTAATCCCCTGCTTCTAGTCTTTTCTCTCTACAAAATGCTTATACACAAGTGAACCATCTACACTTAGGTATTTCTAAAGGTATACTTGGCTACAAGCTGATGATATTTTTGGTATACATTATTTTCTTGATTTATAATAACGATATAATCTCTACTAATCATTGAACCACATGGGAAGCAATTCTCATTTTTCTAATAGAGCAAAAGATTATTCTTTTAGTAGCATAGATAACATCCAAAGCCACAAATGAGGACACATGACAAAAACTAACAACTTATGTAAGTTAAATTACTGGAAAACTTAAAGTAAGCAGTGACAATAGGCATTATCTGATTGAAATATAGCCAAGTGAGCTCAGTTTAGACTAACAGGCAGGAACACTCCTAAATGCAGAGATATATTATGCGAGGTTATATGTTACCATGTAAGCAGTTCTGCTGTATGTTTGGCTTTAACCTTCGATATGCCTTTGCAGCTGCTTATCCTACAGACATTTTAGACATGATTTCAGAATTATTTGTGACAATATCATCATCTTTCATTGTTTGGCTAAGTTGATGGTGACAATATGTATGACTTATGTTCGGGTAATATTTTTCAGCTTTTAAAAATCTACACTTTTTTCTGAAAATAAAAATCAAATAAAATTTTATTGCTTTTATTTCATATTATTTTATTTCAGTTGAAGCCTCACTCTGTCACCCAGGCTGGAGTGGCATGCTCATGAGTACAGCAGCTTCGGGCTGCTGGGCTCAGGCCATCCTTTTGCCTCAGTCTTCTAAGTAGCTGGAAACAGGCATGTACCACCACACTGGACTAATTTTTGGATTTATGGTAGAGACGAGGTCTCACCAAGTTTCCCGGGCTGGTCTCAAACTCCTGGGATCTGGCAATTCTCTGACTTTGGCCTCCCAAAGTGCTGGTATTACAGGCATGAGCCACTGCGCCTGGCTTGTGTTTTTAATTATAAAATAAAAAACAGAGACAGAAAACTTCTCAAAACATTTATATAGTTTATTGTGTAATTATATGATGAACACCCTGTAACCATAAACCAGGTCAGCAAACAGACCTTTGCCAGTCATCCCAGAAATCCACTTGTGACCCTATTTATATCACCATCCCTCCTTATAACCAATTCTCAGCTTTTATGGTAAACATTCTTTGCATTTTTAATAATATATCACCCAAAAATTTATCATTGGATACAACAGTTTAACTTTTTGTTTTGTTGTCAGGTACATGTTTTAAGTTCTCATTTAATCTCACATTTCTCTATCATCCTTTGCTTTTTTTTTTTTTTTATAAATTAACTATCTGTGGTTCATTTAATCTGCAAAATGCCACATAGTATGGATTGCAATTAGAATAATCCGTACTGTAAGAAACACTATTGGTACTGCTTAACAAGTCTGTTTGTCCTTTGCATTTTCTCCATATTGGTGCTTGGATCTTAAGGCTTGATCATACACAAATTTTCTCTTTTACAAAGACTATAGGTGTGTTCCTTTGTTTCTCTCTCATATGGGGGCACGCAACATCTGGCTATCTCTCTTTTTGTGATTTTTAATAGCAGTTTGTGCTAAAAACATCTGCCCCTACCTCTATAGCTCTTCAACTATTTTGACTGTCTGAAATTTGTCACCAATATTTCCTGAGTTCTTATGCATTGATACATACCTGATTGTAAATTTTATTGAGATATAAAACCCTAGTTCATATTTTCTCTTCTTGCATTCTTAAGTATATTCTCTATTTTTTTCTGCTGCAAATTTTTGTTTCCAAAAAGTCTGATGATTGTCTACTTTTCTTTGCCTTTTAAGTCGCTTGCCCTTTTTTGCCAAGTTTCCCAAGTGACCTTTCTTTTTCTTTGAAGATCAGTAATTCACTGGAAAATATTCTGCTTTTGGTCATTTTTACTTGATATTCTGAGGTTTGGAGTGTTTATAAAAGTAAGTTTTCTTTCATTGTAACTTTCACCATTCATTCTGTTTTTTTTGTTTGTTTGTTTTTTGATTTTCTTTTTCAGGAATTCTTATTAAATGTTTTGGATCTTCTTTGCCTAGATTTTAAATTTTTCCTCAAATCCTTTTTAAGTGTTCCATTAAACATATAATTTTTCGCTTTTTATTTGCTGTAAGGTATTAACTGTTGGATTTATTTGCTGTTATGTTCCCTCTGGTTTCGTCTTGTGATTGCCTCTGTGTATTGACTAAGATCAAGATAGTTTAGTCTTCCAATTTTTAAAAATTCTTTAAGTACTCTCACAGTATTTCTGAGATTTTTTTCTCTGGTTCTGATTTATATCATTTTCTTATGTTTTATTGTTTTTGATATATTTTAGTTTACTTTTAACTAGTAGTTCATACTTTTGATCTTTATGAGGACGGATTTCTGGTACATTTCCACTGTCTTTTAGGATAATAATTTGCTGCTAATTCTCGTGTTTGAAATAACTTTTCTTTTTACCTTTGACCTTTCATTGTCACTTTGATGTGAAATTGACTTCCCTGAACTTTTTCAAGGAGGTGTGGTCTAATACAGAGTTTCTCATTTCGCAGAGCTCCCTTTCTGTTGGTTTTATGTAGCATGCTAAAGTGCCTGTCTTATTTTCGGAGAGCACCTGCCTTTTTGTGACCCCTACTTTTATCTAGACTGTTTCTTTCCTTTGTCTCCATTGCACACAGTTCTGTTCTGTTTTGAACCCACTTCAGACAGTCTCTCCTCGTTGTGGAACCATATCAAGAGAGCAGCCTGGCTGGTTATCTTTGAGACTTAGTAGCGGCTAGACTCTCTTGCTCTTCAGACCTTGCCGCGTAGCCACTGCACTGACCCCTGGCTGGGCTGGTTTAACACCTCCCCGTCTCAACTCCCATTCTCAAGCTGGCCATCATGTTTTCCAATGGACACTTCATGGATCTTGGAAGGTTCTTCTGTTCTCAGGTCCATCACTCTGTGCTTTCCTCTGTATTCTACCCTCACACACCCGGAAGCCATGAGGACTTGTGAATGTTAGTAGTTTGTCCTCCCCTGCTTGCATTTTGAGATTCACAGGGACACCTTGTCACCTTTAATAGTGTTTTAAATATGGTCCATGTGATTTTGATGTTATCACCTGGTTGTTCAGTGTGATTTTATCAGAGATCCAAGGAGATACACATCTATTTAGTCAACATCTTGATCTTTCCACAATATCTTTTTATTTTTGTAATTCCTGCAAGAAGGGAATGAGTGGGAATCAACATAAAACAATGGTATTTTAATGAAATCCAAACCTCTTGAAAATCACTGATTTTCTAAGTTATGCTAGTTTTCTTTTCTCTATTTCTTTTCTTTTTGTTTATTTATTTATTTGTTGGTTGGTTTTTTAGTGAGAAAGCAGGATTTATCAAGAGGGCAGAAAAGTTTCTACAGTGGGAGGGGACCCAAGGAGGTTGCCCTTCTTTTTTTGTTTTAAACGTGTGGGGTACATGTCAGAACTGCATACATAAGTGGTTTACATACAGGTGAAGTCTGAGCCTTCCATTGGAACGCACTTCTCCTGGATTAGGATATGGCACCCTTATTCATGTTATGTACCCCGCCTCCCCACATCCCCTGCAGTGTCCCGCAACTGCCAATCTCTTTCTTGTAGTATTATGCTAGATGTTTAGCGTCCACTTATGACTGAGAACATGTGGTACTCAGTTCTTTGTTTCTGTGATAGATCGCTGAGTATGATAGTTACGCTAGTTTTTTATCTTTTGTGTAGGAGACAGCAGATAATCTAAATAGGCTACGGCAGACAAGCCTTTTTACATTGATAATGTTCTGAAAACAGCAGTCAAGGTGCTACACATGGGTGCTGTAACTTTTCTCTGCTGAGGTCTTTGATAAATTTATTCTTATCAATCGATGACAACTCCAGTTACCATGCTTCATTAATGTATATTGAAATTTTTCTTTAATGTTGTAAGAGGTGATGGACATCTAGTTCAGTAGCACAAACAAATGCCAAGTAGACTTGAATTCCACTGATAAAGTCAAAAACAGGAAAAGAATACCAATTTCTAAATCCCCTTTTGAACAGGAGGGTACATGTCATCTATTATGATTATTTTCTAAAATTTTGTTTTCTTATATAAATATATGCAATGACATGATTAGAAATACGTATTTACAGAGGACGCTTTTTTCTTAAAAAAGAAAAAACTGGCCGGGCTCGGTGGCTCAGCCTGTAATCCCGCGCCTTTGGGAGGCTGAGGTGAGTGGATTGCCTGAGCCCGCGGGTTCGAGACCCGCCTGGGCAGCGAGACCTCATCTCTACAATAAATCAAAAAATTAGCTGGGCGTGGTAGCACGCGCCTGTAATTCCGGTACTTGGAAGGCTGAGGTGGAAGGATCGCCAGAGCCCAGCAGGTCGAGGTTGCGGTGGCCGGAAGTGGCCACTGCACTCCAGTCTGGGCGACAGAGTGAGACTCCAACTCAAAAAAAAAAAAGAAAAAACTGTATTGAAATTGTAATACTCAATATATACCAGTAACAAAGGATGAATACAAGTTACGTTTTACTTCTGCAATTACAAGAAGTGCTCAGAGTGATTCTCATCAACATCCAGGCACTTCTGATTACAATAAACTATTGCTTGAGCAACGTTGACCAAAGTGTCCACTTGTATGGTTGAATATCTGTTTTCATTTTTTCCTGGAGTACCACCAGTGTAGCCGGTTTCCTACAGTACTCCACATCCTTTAAGGTCCCCCAAAGGTAGAAGTCAAGGGGTGTTAAGTCAAATACCACTTCAAAATTGTCCTGTGCTCCTTCAGCAACAACCAGGCTTTTGCCATTTTCTTTGACTGTCCTGCCTGTCACATGATGACACTAACATTCATTTGATTAACGCGACCTTTTTTTTTTGAGTGAATTACATATATTTTCTATTGTATTGTGGAAAGTAGAACATTAGAGTGATAAAATTGGATATTTAGCTGAGGAAGTTTCTTTTTTAATTTTAATTTTAGTTTTTTTATAAAGATGTGGGGTACAATTCAGGGTTAGATATGCAAACAATGATTACGCAGGTAACCTTGTTGATGAGGTATGCCCTCCCTCCCCTAGCAGTTTTCCTCAACTGCCCCCCCGACAGTTTCCCATTACTGTCAATCACTTTCTTATAGTATTATAATTGTTCAAGGTCTACTTATGAGTGAGAACATATAGTACTCTGTTCTTTGTTTCTGTGATAGATCACTGAGTATGATTGTCTCCAAATCCATCCAAGTTGCTGCGAAATTCATATATTTGTCCTTCTTTATGACTGTACAATATTCCATTGTGTATATGTACCACATTTTTGAAAATCCAGTCCAGCTTCGATGGGCAGCATGATTGGTTCCATGTTTTTGCTGTTGTGAATAGGGCTGCAACAAACATATGTGTACAGAATTTTGTAGAATGATTTGAGTTCCTCCGGGTATATTCCCAATAGGGGAATTGCTGGGTCATATAGAAGGTAAGTTCCTAGTTCTTTCAGAAATTGCCACATCATCTTCCAACGAGGTTGCACTAGTTTAACACCACCTTTTGATCCAATGTCCATACTATACATTGCTGCTGTAACTCAATTCAACATTTGAAAAATAATAGAGATAACATCTCTTAAAATGTGTATACATATTTATATATTTTTGGCACTCCTAGTATATATATACATTCTAGCGTGTGTGTGTGTGTGTGTGTGTGTGTGTGTGTGTGTGTGTGTGTGTTATCATAGAATATGAATGGTGGTGGTAATAACAGATATTTCCAATTTCCTACAAATGATTCCCCAGTTCCTTCATCCCCAATAACACTACCCTAATTTTCCATTTTTGTCATGTGAAAATTATTGCAATTGTTTTTTAATTGATCTCCCTGTTTGAAAACTTCCTTTCTATAATCCACTTTCCACAAAGCAGTAATTTATTTGAAACTTTGATTAGAACTTGTGATTTTGCTATTTAAAACCCTGCAGCGGGGTATCATTGCATGCAAAATTCTATACAAATTTTCTGCATGGTCTAGAAGACCACACATCACCTGAAATCCTGTGGTCTGCTATATGCCTTTCAACATTCTCCTGCCCACTAAGAATATTATTAAACATATCAAGTCCTTCTAAAACTTTCCCATTCTAATTGCTATGTTACATTTTTCTTCCTAGTACTTGATGGTGTCATCAATTATCTACCTTTTAAATCATTATCATTATTTGCTTTCTGTAAGCTTTGTGAGAATTAGAGCTTTTCATTTATTTTTGCTCACTATATTCCAGGAGCTAGAGGAGTTCCTATCACATAATATAAACACTCAACAAATGAATAAACCTGATTTTGTGTTAAGGCTAACTGGCTCTTAGTTGAATAATTCCACCTACCAGGTTAATTGGCAGGGTAATTTAAACCGACACTGGTTATCAAAACCAACATTAAATAGGAGGGATTATTTCATTCAGATAAAGAGATACTTGACCAATGGGAGCATTCTAGATCTTTCTGGAGTTCTGCTGCTTGAGTTTATCGGACGCTGTATGTAAGTAGTTGCAAGTGAATATGCTGGGTCCAACTTTCCTCATCTTTTTTGGTTTGACACTGTTACAAATAGAAAGATAGGAAATAAAAGAGGAAGAAAAAAAGTAAAAGAAAACATGGCAAACCTATGAGTGAAAACAGCAGTGAGAAAGGAAGTATGGCAGAGAGAGACGACCCACCCTTCACCAGCTATGCCATTTGCCCCAAGGGTAAGTTGCTTATCAGATGAAATACAACTGAGGCAGGATTTTTTTTCTGTGAGAAGTCTTCCTGGGGAGAGATCTCTGTGGGCTGAGCTACCATTATTAATCAACTTGATTTTTTTTTCAAGTCATCATATTTCCTGACTCAGAATTTTCTCAGGTTTTCAATATGCCAAAAAGTTTCTTGATGAACTAAATAGAGCTGTATGAGAGTACCCATGGCTAGTTTAAGTACAGTATATGGAATCTTACCTTAAAAAAAAAAAAACTAATAACACTAGCACATAATAAAGGAAATCTACCTTGACTACAGAAATATTAACTTTTTTATTTTTTAAACATTTTTATATATATTTTTTGAGTTGGAGTTTCACTCTTGTTGCCCAGGCTGGAGGGCAGCAGCATGCTCATGGCCACCGCAGCCTCGACCTCCTGGGCTTAGGTGATCCTTTCACTTCAGCCTTCCAAGTAGCTGGAACTACAGATGCAAGTCACCACGTCCGGCTAGTGTTTTTTTTGGTTTTTGTTTTGTTTTGCTTTTGGTGTGTGTGTGTATGTGTGTGTGTGTGTGTGTGTGTGTGTGTGTGTGTGTGTGTGTGTGTGTGTGAGAGAGATTTATTGTAGAGACAGGTCTCACCAAGTTGCCCAAGCTGGTCTCAAACCCCCAGATTCAGGCAATCCTCTTGCTTTGGCCTGCCAAAGTGCTGGGATTACAGGTTGAGCCACTGTGCCTGACCAGAAATATTCCTTTTTTTAAACATAGGGTGAAAGTATCAGCATAAGAGAATTCCTATTCCAGATATAATTTCCAATTTTGCACAAACAGTTGAACTTACCACTCCTAGCAAATGATATTTTTAAAGAGGTGGTTTTCTTCTGTTTTATGTACAAGGTAAGTGTGTTGGTCATGCTCATGTAATGTTCAATGAAAAATCCAATCAATTAAAATAATATTAAGAAAATAATGATCCATCTGATTTTTGAAGTCTCCTTAAGAACTGTAGCATGTAAATAGGTTAGTGTTTAACTAAAATTAAATCAACTGTTTAATATAACTTGAATTAAATGATCTTGAGAAATTGTGTGACTTTACAAAACGCCTTCTGAAAAGCAAGGCTTGTGATGAATTGATGAGATTGCTAGCATGATGGGTTAATGCACTAGATGGCACTAATTGTATGTCTTTTATGTATTATAAAATCAAATTTAGTGTGAAAAAAGAAAGTACCTCACACTGGAAATATTTTTATCAGGTATACTTTATGAAATTTCTTTGATATGTTATTTGTAATTTCTTAGTACTGTTTTTCAGATCATCAGAAAAAGGAATTAATTATAGTCACTTTGATATTAAGTGAATTTCAAATTGAAAAATGTAATTCTGGGTTGTTTTTTTTTTTTTTAACCTAAAGAAACTAATTTACTCCAGGCAAGATGCGGAAGTATTCTAGTACAGAGGGATTATGTGAATTCAGTTCAAGTGAAAAGTTCTGTACCAATTACCTGATTTTCCATGAACTTTACTTATCGAAAAGATTAAAGTCTCAAGAAATAAATAAATTCTTTAGATTTTCTAAATAAAGTCTAAACCTTAAAGCATGAAAGAAATTTTGTGCTCAGCAAAATTTTTTCCTTGTGATTGTTGGTATACAAATTGGGAAACAGAAAAGGGTAATCGGATCTCATCATCTGAGGAATAAAGCAAGACTATGAATAAAGCAATTTTCAAAATAAGTAGTTTCCTTTTAAGTTACCTTTAAGACTACTTTTAATAACTGCAGTTTTTTTCTAAATATAAGGAAAGCAGATCATCAATACCATTACCATTAATATATACTTACTGTAAATAAAATATCAACGCTGGGGTCACCCTAGTTAATGAAAAATCTGTTGGTTTTATTTCAGATTTTGATATAAATAATTTTTAATTTTTTTGTTATACTAAACAAAACAAAGCACTACTTGTTCAGGGTGCAATTTCCCTTACCTAAATTGGACATTGTTATAGTGATATAGATTGCTAATGGGGACTTGTTTCAGTTACTTCAATTTGGTGGGTTTCCCACCATCTTCCCCCCTTATAAACAAAACAGTAAAACCTGTAGATCTGTAGGGAAGTTTCTAAAATGTTTTCTGCCCAAATTCTTCTATCAAAAAAAAAAGTGTTATCTTCAGATGGGATGACAGTGATGGTAGTGGAGGAAAGGAAGAGACAATACAATGGTAGTGATGGCAGAAGCAGAGGAGAAGATGTGAGAATTAAAATAGATAGCCACAATCCAGATGGACCTTCGACTGCCTTTTTTTGGATTAGAAATCTCCACAGATATGCAACTCCTGCTCTGGTCAGTGTTTGCTTCCAAATCAATCTACACTCCATGTTGGGCTGACGATCTTTTTAAAAATCAGAATAAATAAGCTAAATGCAAAGAATAAATCATCCCTCTTACTCTTCCTAGCTTGCTCTCTTGTTCTCACTCTGTCACTGTTTAGTGTTCAATTTGTAAAGTATTGATTTTTATTTTAATGGGTTTTGTTTTGCTACTGGTGAATCTTTTCAGATACTGAAATGTCAGTACTGCACTGAAAATGTTCTCTACAAAATTAATTATTTTGTGAGTTACAGAAATGATGGGAGAAGTTTTAAAAGGTATTTGAGCTTTGAATGCTGCCTAGAAAATTCCTCCAATACTCAGAAAACAAACTCTATAGTGATTTCCTTTCTCACACTACCACATATCAGGTTTTCTCTCTTTCTGTAATGCTTTGTTAACTTGGGGGTTCTACTTCCCAAACTGCACAATGGAGCCCTAGAGTGTATCAATTTTTCTAACATTTTAAACATTGCTCATTTTTTATCTTTCTTAAATAAAAATTAAGATATTAGGGATATAATCTCATTTTTGTGAATTTGAAAGTATTTAAGTGTAAGAAACAGAAGGAATGTACTAAGTTGGTTTTACAGATATTTCATCAATAAGTCAAGTTGTTTGTTTTGAAAACTTGCTGTTACATCACCCAAGATAACTCATAAAATTAGAATTTGCAATGCAAGTAAATAGGTTGATCAATCACATTACTAAAGGGTTATTTAATATGTGATAAAGGCCTTTACTTTTTGATGACTTACATAGTTTTCACACACCACATTATTGGGTAAACTGTGGGATATACACATAATTTTAGTTTTCAAAACTTCTGAACTTTAGATTAATTTTAGGGTCCATTCATCACTAGAAAAAAGATCAATGCATATGAATAAACACATGTTGTTGTGGTTTAGGATGAAGGTCAAGGACTAAGCAATAAGGAACTTTTTACAGAATGATATTTTTATGGAAAGGTCATTTCTTCCAAATGAAGATGGAAGAGACATATCTCCCAAGTGTCCAGTTTTGGCAGAGAAAGTGAGCATCATGTCATCCCTCTCTGTTGAACCGTAAGCCTGTGGTCTCTATCAATGGAAGACGTCTTGGCCACTAACTGATGCCGACTGGATCTCTGATTGGTCAGCACCAGCTGAGCAAGGAATAGGGAAAATGTGACAAAAGATGGGGTCAAGTCTTTAAAGTGGGGAATGAGAATGAATGGGGCACGTTGGGAATATGCCTTCCTACATTCAGGGCAGTTGTTTCTCAGGCTGACTCTCACTTGCTTACCTTCAGGATAACAAAAATCAGTCAATCAATTAAATACATAACTAGAGAAAAGGCCTGTATTCTTGCAAATAATCAGATACTTTTTTTAGATTGGGAAATATCGTTTATTTAGAAAGTAAATTAGAGAGAGAAGATTCACCTCTCCTAGGTAAGGGAGGGACCCAAAGCTAGGAAACATGGTGACCATAGCTCAAAGGGACACATGGACACACCAGAGTTTAACAAAGCAATGGCTAGAAAGTAAATAAGAGAGAGAGGAGATTCACCTCTGGGAGAGGGGACCAAAGTTAGGAAAACATGGTCTGGCCAGTGTTAAGAAAATAGTGGCTCAAATACTCTTTATTCACTCCCTAGTAAGTGGGAAGCCTTGCTTTGTTCCTATGTCTCTTATCGCCATCTTTTTAGAGGGCCCATATGAGTTAGAAATTATTCATAGTTTATGGATGATAGAGTTAAAGCCTTAAGGAATTAAATGATGGAAATGGATCTCTACATGCCCAAATAGCTGAAGTTAGATTAAGTTTCAGAAAAATACATAGAGCCATTATTTATGTGTGCAAATGTGCAGGAGCTGTGGCTAGGGGAAAAACTCCCAAAGTGGCATGAGCTTATGGAGTGGGGCATAGGATACCAAATGTAAAACTGGAATTATCGCTGTAGTCAGTGGGGTTGGTCATTGCTACAGGGGTGACACATTCCCTCAGGACTTTACTTTTTATGTTTTGGTAGAAACACACACCCACCCACAGAAACACACACACACACACACACACACACACACACACACACACACACACACACACTGTCCTAACAGGACAAAGAGGAAGATAATAAATAAGAGTGAAATATCCCAGACAGGAACAGAATGTCATGGCTTATGTGTCAAGACCACATTACTTACCATAAATAATCTGATTCTGAAATGTTGGGTTTCTCTCCTCAGTGGAAACCTGTAGCTCAGGTGAAAATCGCCAATGCCTTTCATTTAGTTAATTGATTTCACAGGGTAGAAGTGGGGATAACGCAGTTTAAAGATATAAAAGTTTAAAAATCTGCCAGAGCTATAGTCTTACCTGCTGTACTGTGTTGAAGAAAAGTTCATGTGTAAGAGTCAGTAGTGGGTAAAATCTGATTTCTTGTTACATTCTCAAAGCATTTTCTTAGAACTGCCTTAATTCTCCACAAAGTTGTGAATAGCATAGGACTGTTGTTAAGCCACAGTGGTAAAAATTTTCACATCTGAAAAGTTACAAGAAAGGAATTGTCAGTAGTTAAGTTATATATCATGAATAAATAATAAATTGGCTGAAAGTATAAAAATGTCTGCAGTCATTTTTTTTTACATTTCACTTTTATGCCACCGAGAAATATATTATGTCCAGGCTCCTCAAGAGTGTTTAATAATAGTCCCTTTAAAAACTAGCAAATCACCCAATATGTAAGAATGCCACCTCTTAATGCACAAAGTCACACAAAACTAATAATAAAGCATTGTTACATCATCAGCTAAGCCTGATTACATGTATAAATAAGGACGATGTGTAATTAGCAGATTCATCATATGGAAATTATGACTGCTTAAGTATTTTTTAATTGTTGAAAGCCTATTGTTTTTTGAAGCTGTCTAAATCTTTACCTCCCAATTGGAGCTGTTAGTGCTGACATGGTTAACCAGCTGTCTTCATAGATCATCCAAAGATAAATTTTAAGCTATTTCACATCCAGTTTACCACACATTTCAAATAAGTACGGTCAAATTACCAAGAATGTACCTGTTTGCAGTGTGAATAGAAGGAATGAGTCAGGATTAATAAGAAACAGACTACTGTAGAAACGGACACTCAGCAGAACAAAATCAAAGGTGAGCTCCTCATCTTCATAGAACACAGGGATCTGCCCTACAAAACTGGAGATCATTCCACCTCTGATTAACAGCAAACATGTTATTTCATTACTCAGCCCATTGATTAAGACATCCCTTTCTCTACTTCTTTATAACTCATCGCTTTTTTTAATCCAGCGAGAAAACACCGGAAGATATCTTGTGCAATTCTTTTGTATGTGCTCCATTTGGTCTCCAACTTACAATTGCCAAATACAACTCAGTGAGATGAGATATAATATTGAAATAGAAGAAAAAGAATGCAAAAAAGTAAGGATAAGAACAAGACTAACAGATATAAACATCTGTATGTATGGTATAATCCAACTTAGGAAAATAGATGTATGAGTGCACATAATAATATGCATAAAAATGGCTAATGCTAAAATTGATTAACCAATGGTGGTGCAGAGTCAGAAAAATGTAATTTTGCTCTATGCTTATATATATTTTTGGAGTTGTCTTTACAGCGAGCATGCGTTTATGTAATCAGAGGAAAATTATTTTTATTGTGAAAGAATAAAAAGTTTAATTGACCTTTTTGTAGAATACATTTTTATAATCTTGGCCGGGCACAGTGGCTCAAGCCTGTAATCCCAGCACTTTGGGAAGACGAGGCCAGAGGATTGCCTGAACCCAGGGCTTTGAGACCAGCCTGGCCAACTTGGTAAGACCTTGTCTCTACAGTGTATTAAAAAAAATAGCCAGGAGTGATAGTGTGTGCCTACAGTTTTGGCTACTTGGAAGTCTGAGGTGGAAGGATTGCCTGAGCCCAGCAGGTCGACCCTGGGGTGGCCGTGAGTATGCCACTGTACTCCAGTTTGGGCGACAAGAGTGAGACTCTACTCAAAAAAAAAAAAAAATTATAATCTTAATTTTACACTATTTTAAACAATCTTCTAATTATTTTATTATTACAGTATTCTACTTCAAAATATTGTGTATTGGCTTCTGTTATTTATATTAAAGAAATCAATTTGATGTAGATATAGTTGGTCAAATGGTATGTTACAACTTGGTTTATCTGGAAGACATCTCTTCTATGATTTTTAGAATTTTAAGAAGGCACTCGTCCTGAAATTATAAGGATGATGATAATTTATCTATGAATAAAAACATAGACATTGACATTGTTGAGAAAAAAAAATCATTTGAAAGTGTTGCTGATTGCTACAATACCTCGGAAATATTTCTTGACAAGTAGATAATTTATTTTCTTGCAGGAAAAGAACTTTGTTCTCTGAAAACGTCCTTACTTGGAAAGAAAAAGGAAGGAAGAATGCTACACATCACAGCTGAATGACCCCTTTCCTGACTTTTACAGTACTTTAGAATCTAATCTAGATATTTGAGTATTAAACTGCTTATGGTCTGGAAGTGATCTATTTGCCTTTTCTCCTCATATACAAAGTTGTTTTTTTTTTAAAGAAAATACCATATCTAAGTCAGCTGTCTATCATAGTGTGAAAGAATTTTTAATTTAAATTGCTAATATTTGAGGGAAGGGGTTTCATTATTTTGTTTTCATTTATTTGCCTCATAAAAAGAAGCCATGCAAATCAAGCTTGTGATGTTTTGGCTTATTCTTTCTCTGAGTGACGTTCTCTCCCTGCTCCTCCTTTTCCCTCTTCTCTCTCTTACCGCTGTCATTAGAATCCCTTCTGGGAGTGAGGAGACTTAGCAGAAATAAAATATATAAAAGGTAGAGGAAGTGCACACATCACCATCTTTCATTCCAGCTGAACTCCTTGCTTCCACCTTCACTTCCTTAGATTCCCTTCTCAACACAGCAGCCAGAGTGAGTCCTTAAACCAAGACTTGGTAAACAATAGCCCATGGGCAAATCTGGATCATCAGCTGTTTTTGTCAATAAAGTTTTATTAGAACACAACCACACTCATTCATGTTCATGTCCTCTACAGCCAGTCTAACACAACTGGGGTAGAACTGAGTTGTTGCAACAGAGACTACGTGGACCACAAAGCCGAAGTATTTAATACCTGGCTCTTTACAGAAAATAGTTTTTTTATTCTTGCCTTAAGCCACAAGTCACAGTCAAATGCCTTTTCTGCTCAAAAGCCCTGCAGTGATCTTGCATGCACCTCAGAGTAAAGACCAAAGCCCTTGCAATGGTCTATGAAGCCCTGAGTGAGTTGTCCTGCCTAATATCTCTAACCTCTTCTTGGGGTTGGTTGCTTTTTCTCTCTTACTCCACTCCAGCTATGAAGACTTTCTTGAACATATCAAGCAAACTCCCACTGTAGGAACCTTCTCTTAGCTATTCCTTTTAAGTGGAATACTCTTCCTATACATTTCTAAGTAGCTAACATGCTCACCTCTGTTTGTGTGGTTTATTCACGAATGTGGAGAATAAATAAGAATGTGCACACACACGGTTGATGTCCCACGGTTTTTTCTGGGACCCAATTTGCCATTAACTGATTCTGCCATCTTGGAAAAACAAACACTGCAGTGCACTGGTTCCCTTATCTATTAAGTAAAATGGGGGAGATTTGGCTTCTTTTCAGTCCTTAAATTCTGTTTCTGATTGTCAAATATAAAACAGGGTATATTTCTAAACTCCTGGATCCGTTATGGTTAGGGATAGGGATATAATAGTGCCAAATGTAAGAGAATTTAACTATGATAGTGAAACAAACAAAAAAAAGATTGTTTTAATAAGTATACGGTATTATTTCTGGATGTACAATAACAACCCACATGTTTATTTCAGTTGCATGCGTTTGTTTGAAAACTGATCATTTCTATTGATGAGGAAAAACAAATGTTTATCTGGTGTGAGGAAGGATAGCCAAATATAAATTTCTTCAAATATTTCTATGGGCTACTTGCCACTTACCTTATTTCATGTACTTTTAGTTTGCCTTTGGTAGATTAATCATGACTTTTTTAACTTAAGTTTTAAAAAAAATTTAAGAAAATACCTTTTCGTTACAAAGTTTTTTATTTATAAATACTTGTATTACAACTCACATGCTCATTTTAGATCTTTTAAAATAAAAACAAAATGTAGGCTTTCTGATTTGTTCTAAATCCATGCTTTATTTGTCAAATTAACAAGACATCTATTATATATGTATTCCTTATGTCAGTTAAAATATGTCTTATTTACTTAAAGTTAATCAATATTTACTAAGTGCTCACCATGTACAAAGCACAGTGTTTTGTCCTGGAAACAAAATGGCAAGCTTAGTTTTCTCCCAAAATACATAAAACATCACTAGTTGGGAAAAGAAAATCTACCATTCAGGAAAAGTCCTTTGTTCTGTCCTCAGTTACAGTTCTTTAAAATGTTGCCAATTAATAGCTACCATGAAACTGAAAGAGACCCCAGGAATAGCCTAGGTGTGTTTCTGAGTATTCAGATCAAGAAATCCTGGCCCAGATATTCAGTGTGACTTTTACAAGTTCACATATTTAATTAATGCCAGAAATAACTCGAATACAGAACTCCTATTTCAGAAGGGAAAAAAAAATCCCAGTTCCTTAAGGGACTGAATATTGGATATAAAATCTGTTGATAAATAAATCTATGGGTGTTCTCTCCCAAAGACCAGGTGCCACAAATAAATGGTACATCCAATAAGCTTTAAAAAAAATTTCTATAACTTTACCTTTATTCTTTCTTGAAGATTTGGCAAATGTCTCTGTCATAGAATTCTGCTGTTTTCTTCTGATTTCGAATGCTGAGCTGACTCAAAATCAAAATGTAAATATGGCCTCCAAAAAAGAGCACATTTTCTATGGAGGTCACAAGTGACACTGTGAAAGTAGCCATTTAAAAAAAGTGATGTTACTGAATGCATGGCAATGATGAGAAACCTCATTGTTCTTGTGATCAAGAGAAACTGGACATGACCGTTCTGGCTCAAAGAGGCCATCTGGCCAGTATTGGTAATTTATTGCCATCCATATCAAATCTCAAGCTCTAAAAGTTCACCTTTGTCACTACGAATAATTTACAATCAAAATAATTTTTGCCATCAAAATAATTGCAATCAAAAGAATTTCTGGTAAACTATTGTTAGCAGTTGATTTCCCAGGAACTTTGGCTAAAAATATTATTTGAATCACCAGTCTTCCAATTCTTGTAGAATCTTCTTTAGATAACTCTGTGGCACCTCTAACCTCCCATTTATCAGGTCTATTACTTTTTATGGTTCGTTTATCTCACTATTTAAAAAATTATACATACTAAATAAAGAACACCATCAAGAAGCAGAAAGCCTAGACACCTAACAATGAATCTCTTTAAAAATCTCTACTTTTCTTCAATTTCCTGTGAACTCTCATAGAGTGTGATTATCTCCATATTGCTGTCACCCGAACAGAATTCAAAATGCTTGGTTTTGGGGGCAAAAAGCCATTTGGCAAAACCTGTTTACTCATGAAAAGTAATTGTGGTCAGACATATTTAGCTTATATTACTGGCATTCATCTTGAAGTTCTGTAAATATTTATGGTGAATTTAAATGCATGTAAATACTGTATACCGTTTCAGCAATTTAATGGGATTCATTTATAGGACATGAAAAAATAGACTTAGCTGCCACAGTTCAAAGAACTTAAGATATTTTTCATTTATTTTCAAATATGTGTGTTTCAGAACAGAAAGGCCCACGTGGAAGGAGAATGTGTGTATGTCTCTGTGCAGAATGTACTTTAGATGTACAGTTTTAGATGTAGGCATTTGAATGGGATACAAAATTGGGACGTTGGAATATAGGTTGAGACAACTTTCCTGTCCTTGGCATTTTAATGGAAAAATTTTAAAAAGTATTGAGTTTGGGACCACGACAATTGTCCTGTTTTTCACTTCATCTAGCCTGTACTAAACAGTCCTGGAGACTATATTTATACACATAAACACACACCAACACACATGGGTAAGTATATGCACATTCATTCTTGAATAAATTGCGATAAATCTTCGGATCAGTAATTGGAGGAATATTCTATTTAGAAAATTCGTTCAAATTAGTCTAAATAAATTGCATTTTGGTTAGCATATGACAACATTTTAATATGAGTTATGCAGTCCCAGCTTTTTCAATATGTGCTATATGTATTTTATGAAAGAAGATTGCGATTAATTGGAAAAAAGTATAAAATTAGAGACATCAAAATTGTGTGAGTTGCTTCATCTAGCAACACTATAAATAAAAATGTCTTATTTATTATAGGACCTTTAGCCAATATGTGCTTTTTATATAAAATATATGGCTCAATTCTTACAAGTAGATATGTAGTTAGTGACATTATACCCAATTAATGGATGAGAAAACGAGACCTACATAGATAAATCTTGTTCTTGAGGATTACATGTCTAGCAAAGATTAATTTAGCTACCGATCCTTATTATAAGTCTGTGAATTGTTCATTTCTTCCCTAATACTTGATATTCAAAAATATTTTGAGAGAAAAATTTAGGGGAACCACACAATACAAACTCGAACTTTTGCAAGGATGAAGTAGAGGACAATTGACACATCATTTTTTTTGAGAAAAATTCTATAGACCAGGTCTTAATGCTAAACGTGTATCTAAATAAGACAGAGAAAGTCTGGCATCAAGTGACTCAAAATCCATAGGAAAACCTAAAACTGTACAATTAGTAATACTACAATGTAGCTAGTATTAACATAATAAATAAATCAGGCCAGGTTCGTTGGCTCAGCCTGTCATCCCAGCACTTTGGGAGGCCGGGCGAGTAGATTGCCTGGGCCCACGGGTTCAAGACCAGCCCGGGCAACTTGGCGAGACCTCATCTCTACAATAAATTTAAAACTTAGCCACATGTGGTAGCGGGCACCTGTATTTCCAGACACTTGGAAGGCTGAGGCAGAAGGATCGCTGGAGCCCAGCAGGTCGAAGCTGAGGTGGCGTGAGTGTGCCACTGCACTCCAGCCTGGGCAATGGAGTGAGATTCTAACTCAAAAATAAAATAAAATAAAATGGTAAAAAATCAACATAATAAATAAGGTATGTAAATACAGAGAAAGTAGATAATTTGTCTAATGAAAGTTAGAAGTTGGGATAATGAGATGCTAAGATTTTCTAGAAAATGCATAAAATTTTAGATTAAGAAGGAAGAAACTACAGCTATATCATGAACAAGTTGATCCATGTAAACAAAATATGTGTAAAGAAGTTAAGCAGTTGCTTCATAAAGATAAGAAATCGAATTTTAATATCAGGCATCCAGAAATTTTATCACACATTTTTATAGAATCAAAACTTTTTTTATTGAACCAAATCTATATTACCCTATGCAAGGATGTTTATATTCAAAAGTTCTCTTCCTTGCAAGACTCGTGTGTGTATGCATGTCTGTGTGTGTATGTGTGTGTGTGTGTGTGAATGCAGTGAAAAGAATTTTAAAAGTTCTTTCCAGTCTAATCTAAACTTGGTTCCAATACTTAACGTTCTCCATTATTCAATGTTGCTTTCATTTTTATGGTGGGTAGAATGCTTATTTTATAGGTCATGATCTAAAACTCAATTGAAACTCTTCCTATGAAAGTATCTGAATTCCCACCGTCTACAAAAGACAAGGCTAAGTTTAAAGGGTTTGCCAGCATAGAAGGGGTTCCCGATGGACACCGTGGGTGGCTACTCACATGCTATAGCAGGCACAGAAGAGACTGTGCTCTGTGCATGGCTCCAGACATCTCAAACACTGCATTTTCTCTGTCAATCCTATTGTGCCAAGTTAGAACTGGAAGCCACTATTTATTTTAAAAAGTTGATAATGACTGGAGTCATGGAGAGTGCTTTCAGTGATAAATACCCTTGAAAAATGCCTTTTCCCTGGTTGCCATTTTTGTCTTCTCAATATTACATAAGAGCAAGCATATTGTCGGGAAAGAAAATGGCTAGGTGTTTGTAATATGTGTCACTCAGTGTTTCCATTCCCATCATGGTGTGGAATGTTTAATTTCTAAACTCTAAGTGCTTAATGACTACTGGTTATTTTCTCTTCTCTTCAAACAGTACCTGTTCCCATTGCAGTTCATGGAATTCTGCCCGTATAATAAACAGTAGTAGATGAATCCCCCTCAGGGTATGCTCCTTTTCTTGGTTGAACAGATAATTTATAAGTTACTTTTCCACTTAAAGATAATATGATTTTATTTGGAGAGCAGGGCTGCCAAATTCGGGCTTATAAAGTTGTTTAATTGCACTTAGTTTGCCATAATAATTCCTTTTAGCGAGGTATGCCCTCATCTTAATACTTATTTCCACCCCCACTATCAAAATGCCCTCAAAGTCACTAACTGAAGTATCCTTTGACAGAATACTACATTCTGAAGAGAAGATTATCCTTCAGGAGAGAGACAAAACTGAGAGAAAATTAAGAATACTAGAATGAGGAAATAATTTATATCTAGATTTGAGTGCTATACCTGAATGCACTGTTCTTATAATTTAGAAAGATATGCTCACATGTCTCATTTTGTAACATAAGTGTGTGCTAAAATGTTGTGATTAAATAGCCATTTCAATATCAATAACTTTGAATGGAAATAAATAATCCCCAAATCTAGAAATCCCAAGGTTACTCCTTCAGCAAAGCAGAAAATTCTTTTAGATTACTAATGTATGTCAACATCGTTATTTTAAATTTTAAGTTTTTCCCTGCATGAAATTTTCTGTACATAAAATAAAAATACTCATTCTATATTAAGTTTAAAAAATGACATGCTTAATTTGTATCATTAAGCATAAAAGTAAGCAGTATTAGAAGTGGACTTGTTCTGTTGTCTCTCTGCGTGCGGTTATTTTAGAAGACAGTATTTAGTTACTTTTCATGTATTGTGATAAAGCAGAGACATGTTCCAAATTCTGATGTTGAGAAAGCAGCATTCCTCTCATTCTCAGAAACACAAGCTAATAGCTCATACACTGAGATATGTTCATTTATCTAGAAGATCCAGAAAACCTCAAGACGTTTATCTCTTCTATGACTATAGGTGTGACCAATGAAATTGATAAGCAAATTAAGACAATGAAAGAAGTGTCTGTTAAATTTGAACTGAGATATTCAAAGAAAAATGTGGTATCTAAAATAATTATAATCAGTGGAATCTTTATCCTAGAACTAGCTTGTACCTGACAATTAAAATAAAGAGCTGTTTTAGGGAAAACAAAACAAAAAAAATCCTAAAGCAAATATACATCTACTTTTGTCTATAGAAAAAACTTTCATAAAATTTGCTCTTCTGTGCTCAGACTGAAGTTTTTGTAGTAAATCAAAAGCTCATCCTAATTTTTCTTTTCATCTTCTAGAGGTTTGCTCCTCACTACAACACTGAGAAAAGATGAGGCCCATCAAAAGATGACACTTAATAATAGACTTAATAAAACTGAAAGTGTGCTCTTGTTAAAGGAGCTATTTGATGAACAGAGCACTGTGCACTGTCCTTTGCCACAGGAAGTAGCTGGAAGGGCTTTTTTTTAGCTCATTATCTAATACTGGGTCTAGAAGGATTAAGGACTTTTTGGTATGTCATGTACATTTTTTATTGCAGTGATTAGAGCCATGATTAAATGACTCCACACAAAGCAAAGGGAAGAAAAACAGAGCTTGCCCTTTGACTTAACTTTCTTCTGTTATTGAGGTTTCTTTACTTTAAATATGGCATGGTTCCCTTATAAATATTTTTCAGTTATCTCAACCATTTCCACCAAAAATCATTAATACAAGTGCACTTTTGAGTATTTTGCTTCTATATACTCAACTGTGTATTTCTATTGGTAAAATATTTTTATGCGGAGAAAAGATTTAGTAATAAAATATATAAACAGACTTTTGCAATGGAAACAAATTGCTTGGCACTGTATTCCCTCAGGGCATTTTGTGACAAGGTGTGAAAAGGATGCTCATGTAATAAGGAAGACTGAATATTATTTTTTAGAAAATACAACGAATGTTTTATAGTATATTATATATAAAACAAATAAGACTATGTGTAATGAATTTATAACAAAGACAATTATTAATAATGTGCAGTATTGACCTTACTATTAAGTTTGATTTTCACCGAAATTAATTCTTTTTTTTTTTTTTTTTTTGAGTTGGAGTCTCACTCTATCACCCAGACTGGAGGGCAGTGGCTGCTCCCGGCCACCGCAGCCTCGACCTGCTGGGCTCCGGCGATCCTTCCGCCTCAGCCTTCCGAGTAGCGGGAGTTACAGGCATGCGTTACCACGCCCGGCTGATTATGTGATTTTATTGTAGACATGAGGTCTCGCTGCCCAGGCGGGTCTCGAACCCGCAGGCTCAGGCAATCCACTCACCTCAACCTCCCAAAGGCGCGGGATTACAGGCTGAGCCACCAAGCCCGGCTCGACAATAATTCTTGATTAACGTATGGGTCATTACCTTGCTAAGCTATGGCCTTGCCAAGTTTTCTTAAGCTTTGGCCCCCTCCCCTACCTTGGGGAGGTGAATCTCTTCTTTCTCTCTCTCTTTCTAATTTATTGTATAAGTAAACTATATTTTTCTAATCTAAAAAAATAGATTAATATATGAGGGGGACCTGAAAAAAGATGGAATTATTTTTTGGAAGTCGGTCCCCTAATAGTGCAGGTTTTCCCTGTTAGGTAAATGTTCTGGGAACCCATTGCATCAGTGTACCAGCTAGCATTGTTGTGAGAGGCTATATTTGGCTTCAGTGAATTGGGGTTTTTTTTGAAATTTCTTTCCGTGCACTTGCCTATTTCATGTTGGGTGACTTAGGGGCACACCTGCCTACACTGCTCTGAGTGTTCAGCAGTTTTTGACCAAAACCAGCATGACCTTCATACCCCAACTTCCCTGTTCACCCAATCTCACCCTGAGTGACTTTTTTATGTTTTCCTGGATGAGAATGTCTTCAAGGGGAAATGTTTTGCTGATGTGGAAGAGATGAAACAAAAAGCGACAGAAGCACTAAAAGGCGTCAGAATTGATGAGTTCAAAACCTGTTTTGAGCAGTGAAAAAGCACCTTGATAGGTGTATTGCATCAAACGGAGAATACTTTGAAGGTGACTGACTGAAGTTTAAACATGTAAGACTAAATGCACATTTTTTTATAAATAAATTCTTTTGGGGGATTCTCTCACATATAAGGACACATTAATTAATCTACTTTTTAATATGATAGGCCATAGTCAGTAATATTTTTTAAAGTGGAAGAAAACAAGACAGTGTATAGTACATAGAAATCATATTTTAATTGAATTCTACAGTAAGTTCACCATTCAGAGACAAATATTTAACTTAGTGAAATTATACACTGGAAGTATTTGTTATAATAAGCACCAAGGAAATTGGTTGAATATAAGGAAAATTAGGATTCTTCATATTTCCTATAGTTTTAAAAATAATTTTGTTTATTTCTGTCTTTAGTTTGTTAGTTTGACATTGTACTGAAGCTACAGAATGGGACCCAGAAAATAATAATACTCTTTATGGGAAACAGATTAGAGGTGGGCAGGACTTTGTGTTGAAAGAGTTGAAGCATAAGTTTTAGGAATCCACATAAAGCTGTCCAGAAGGGAGAGGATGATATTTTGGACTAAGTGGAGAGTTGAATGGATATAGGTAATATCAATAGAATTTAATAATAAATTGGAAAGAAATCAAAGAGAACACCTCTGTTTCCACTTGGACACCTGGGATGTCAGTGCCTTTTTTATGAGATATGAAAGAGTGATAAAGAGAAAGTTTTGGGATGGGGATGAGGAAAAAAACAAGAATTTCATATTGGACATGATAAGTTAAACACCTGCTAGAAACACTTCTCTGGAAGAAGAGACAGATAAAATTTCTTATGAAAATACTTTATTGAGGAAGCAATTTCAGGAGATATCTCTTTTTAAAAAGTGAGGAAAGCAGACTCGTAAAGAGTAAGTAAGTGAGCAAAGGCATGGTTTCAGCTAGCGTTGAGCCTCGGTAGGACCCCATGAAGACACTGGAAGCATGAAGCATGTTCTATGCTCCAGAATAGGTCCTACCATGAGGCAAGGAGGCCATATTTGTCAGACATTGACCACAGGCTGTCCTTCAGGAGATGTTTCACCTCCAGAGGCAGGTGGCTCCCATCAGCAAAGATCAACTTCCTGTAGAAGGAAGCAACTTCATTATCAATCAACAGTCAACACTCACAGCCATTGGGTTATGGATGCACCAGCATCCATATAAAGGAGAGCTGGACAGGGCATTGGCTACATCCTGTTACAACATGCAAATAGAGCTTATTAGATACATCAGGACCACAGATAAGTATCGGTTCGTCGCAGGTGAAAAGCACTGCAAAGTGCCCGCTTCATTTCCAACTTTAACTAACTGATGTTTTTGTATAGCCTGTTAGAAATAATTTTTCCATGAGGCACACCTTTCTCAACAGTTTCTTCAGTCATCCATGGTATTCCAAGCTTCCCAGGTCACCAGATCTAATGCTAACTGACATCTTAAACAAAGGTTATAACATGGTTTTGTGGGATTTATAATATACAGTGGGTGCCAAAAAAGGTATACTCATTTTAAGAAAGGAGAAACTATATTAAAATTTGTAATAATATATACAGATAACAAAATATGAAAACAAATCACGTTTGACTTCTGCAATTAAAAGAGGTGCTCAAAGTGGTTACCATCAGCATCCATACACTTCTAATTACAGTGAACTAAAAGTAATACATAGATAACATCGCTTAAAATGTATATACATTTTTTTGGCACTCCTGGTATGCATAGTAGATTGCATAAATTCTAGGAGGAAATTTCATTCAAAATGAACTGTAAAAATAAGATAATGTAGTAAAAATCAGTAAAATGGAAAGCAGATAAAAAATTTAAAGAATAAATTAAAACAAAATTTGCTTCTTTGAGAAAAAAATCAACAAAATGGACAAATCCTTGGCTAAACTGATCAGAAAAAAAGTGGTGCAAATGACCAATATTAGTAATGAGAGAAGTGACATTTCTATGTATTTAACAGTAGGAAAAGGAAAAGGGAATATTATGAAGAACACTATGCCAATACAGTTATGCTAAACTTAGAGGAAATGGACTAGTTGCTTAAAAGACACTAACCAACATACCAACCTCATGCCAGAAGAAACAGAAAGTTTGAGCATCCCTATTAATGTCAAAAAATTAAATATTATCATCTTAATAGATACAGAAGCACTTGACAGGATCCAACACCTATTCCCAATAAAAATTTTCAACATGCTGGAAATAAGTAGAGCAATTTTTCATTCTTATATAGGAAGTCTATGGAAGCTTGACTCTTACAATAGGATGCAGTTTTCCAAAAATTGATTTTTTTAGCTTATAAATCTTAGCAAGAAATAGTAGAAAACAAGAAGATTTTAAAATGCATATAGAAATGCAAAGCCAAAGCAATTCTGGAAAATAACAGAGTTGGAGGACTTGCAGCAGTACCTGCTTTTACGACTTCTTATAAAGCTGGAATAATCTAGGTAGTGCAGTATTGTCAGGATGGGAAAATAAATCATTGTAATTCTATAGAATGCTAAAACATTGAGCAAGTTGACTTTTGACAAAGGGCAAAGGCAATTCCATTGAAGAATTATAGTCTTTTAAAAAGTGTTACTGGAACAAATCCATACTTAAAAAGAGAGAGAGAGGTTGAAGAAGGAGGGAGGGAGAAAAGAAAGAAAGAAAGAAAGAAAGAAAGAAAGAAAGAAAGAAAGAAAGAAAGAAAGAAAGAGAAAGAAAGAAATAAGATACATATTATACACAATCTACAAAAATTACCTTACAATGAATCATAGCCCTAAATTTAAATCTGAAATTTAAATTATCTTGAATAAGATATAGAAGAAAATCTTCTGAAATTTTGATTAAGCAGATTTCTTAAATCTGTCATCAGTTGATGTCAAATTTAAGCATGTCATATCCAACTAATATGCTACATTACATCAAAATTGAAAAACAAACACAAACAAAAAACCTTTGTTCTTTGAGAAGTAGCATTAAGAAAATGAAGAGATAAGCCATGGACTACAAGAATATATTTGCAAAGAGTATATCTGATAAGGAAATTGCATGTATAATATATAAAATATGTCAAAATGTAATAAGAAGAAAACAATCAACTCAAATAAATGGGCTAAAGATTTGAGCAAATTCTTTGTCAAGGAAAAATTGAGAGATTTCGAGGAAGCAGAGGAACAGATGCTAAATATCATTAGTCATCAGGGAAATAATTAAAGCAAAGAGATTTAGCTACAAAGCTAGAAAGGCTAACACTTAAACATATTAGCCATACCAAATATTGGCAAGAAAACGAAGAAATAAGAAGAAATAGGAACTTCCCTGCACTGTGAGTGGGATGTAAAATGCCACAAACACTCTGGAAAACTGTTTTATCTTTAACATATACCTACCTATGATCTAGCCAATTCACTCCTAAGCATCTACTCTAAATAATATGTTCATACAAAGTCTTTTAAAGCATTTATGGTTGGTAGCCAAAAAGCAGAAACAACGCAAATATCCACCAAGACATGAAAGAATTTTTTAAAAACATGACATATTCAACAATGAGAGATTATTCAGTAAAATAAGAAAGGAATGATTGTTATTCATTACAACATGCATACATCTCAATGCAACTGTGCTGAAAGGAATGAAGTCATAAACAATACGTACATTATGATTCCATTTACAACTCTAGAAAATACAATATAAAACAACCTGTAGATCAGTGTTTGAATGGAAAGGGGAGGAGCAAGAACCTATTCCAAAGGGTCCCAGGTAACTTCTGGGTGAGATGATACGTTCACCATCTTGATTGTGGTGATTGTTTCATGGGTGTGTGTGTATATATATATATATATAAAATATGTCAAAATTGACTCGAAGTTAAGCAATTGTGTGTTAGAGAGCACAGATTTCTGTCCTCTGCTCATTTACCTAGTTTTCATTTGTGGTAACTAATTGGGAAAATTCTAAAAAGCATTCACTCATTTTTGGAAGGGAGGAAAACACATTAAAAGTCTCTGGAGGCATAAGAACCTGCATATAAATTCAGGCTGCACCGATTGATAAGTGTGTTCCTTTGCTCAATTTACTTATGCGTTCTTAACCTTAGTTTTCTCATCAGTAAACTATCTTAATTACATGACTTTGTAATCCAGAAAGCTGGCTTCAAGCTGTTAGCATGCACACATGCACATCTGCGGAAGCAAGTATTTACCACTTTCAATTCTTGGGATCACATAGACACTCTTCCCTTCCCACTAACAAGCTGTGCGTGGAAGATTAATCAGACAGTGCTACAGAGAAGAATGGGATGATTAGGGGCGTGAGGCTTGGAAAGAGAGTTATTCAGATAGGGTGGGCAGGGAAGGCTATTTAAAGGAAGAGCATTTTAGCAAAGACAAATGCAGTGAGGGGGAAAGTCCTGGGGATGTGGAGAGGGAGAGCTTTTAGGGTGGAAAGAGAGAGTGCGAAGACCCTGAGGTTTGTATGAGCTTGACTTATTCCCCAATGAGTCAAAACGTGGAACAAGGGGTGGACAACAGATGCTGAAGAGGTGGGCAGGTGCTAGATTACGCTGGCCTTCGTAGGACCTTGTAAAACATATATGAGCTCTCCTTGTTTAATTCTAAGTAGGCCGATAAGCCATGAGAAGGTGTTAAGCGGGACAGGGACCTGAAGTTTATGTTTGAAGGTGTACCATTGCTGCTCTATGGGTCATGAGCTGCACGAAAGCAGGGAGACCCATTGGTTTGAGGTTCTCTCTCCCTCCCCATGACTCACTCTTGCTACAAACACTGCAGAACTTCTCCTCCAGGCAGCATCTCACAGAGCTTATTCTGAAAAGTTGTCCGGCCGAGTTCGGTGGCTCAGCCTGTCGTCCCAGCACTTTGGGAGACCGAGGTGAGTGGACTGCCTGAGCCCGTGGGTTTGAGACCAGCCCAGGCAACTTGGGGAGACTTCGTCTCTACAATAAATCAAAAATTAGTCAGGTGTGGTGGCACATGCTTGTAGTTCCAGCTACTTGGAAGACTGAGGCAGGAGGATTACTGGAGCCCAGCAGGTTGAGGCTGCGGTGACCAGGAGCGTGCCACTGCCCTCCAGTCTGGGAGACGGAGTGAGACACCGACTCAAAAAAAAAAAAGCAAAGTTGTCAATCCATCGACTCTTTTGTAACTTGCATACATTATTTAAATCATGGTCATTTTTATAATGTACGTGCTTCATAATTCTAAAAGCATACTCGTGTTTTCAACAATTAAATCAACAAAAAACAAATCACTACTGAGTACAATGTACACTGTTTGGGTGACGGATACACCAAAAGTCAGATTTCTTTTCTTTTTCTTTTATTCATTTATTTATTTGTTTTTTGAATTGAAGAGTCTCACTCTGTCGCCCAGGCTGGAGTGCAGTGGCAGGCTCATGGCCATCCCAGCATTAACCTGTTGGGTTCAAGCAAACCTTCTGCTTCAGGCTTCCAAGCAGCCAAAACTACAGGCGCGCGCTACCACGCCCGGCTAATTTTTTGATTTATTGTAGAGATGAGGTCTCACCAAGTTGCCCAGGCGGGTCTTGAACCCATGGGTTCAGGCAATCCACTCACCTAAGCCTCCCAAGGCGTGGGATTACAGGCTGAGCCACCAAGCCCAACCTTACAAATTCTTAATAATCAAATAAACTGAACTGTTTGATAAAGTAAACCAGGCAATAACTATACAGGTCATTGCTTAAATGTAATCCTTCTATAAAACTTTCTTAAAAAATATTGTACTTAATAGAAAATAAACATTTATTAAATTTTTTAAAAACCTTTTATTTCTAGTCTTCCAATTTTCTTGCCACATATTCTCTCCACTTCTAATTCTGACTCTTTCAATTTCAATTGTTGAGGTTCAGGCCTTGTCACGTGTTCCCCTTTATTTTAGGCATTATTGGCAAATAAAAATGATATGTGTGTTTGAGTATATGTTTATATAAAGTATGACAATGTTTTGATATGCATATGCATTTTGAAATAATCAACACAATCAAGATAAATAACACACCCACTCCCTTACCATTAAAGTAAGTTACCATTTTCTTTATTTTTCTGTGAAGAATACACGCTCTAGCTTCTTAGCCAATATCCAATATGTGATCCAGTATCAGTAATTATATTCACGTTGATGTGCTTCAGGTCTCCAGAACTTACTCATCTTGCTGAACTAAAACTTTGTACTTGATTAACACCTCTCCATTTTCCCTGACCCCGACCCCTGGCAATCACCATTCTACTCTCTACTCCTATAAATTTGGCTATTTTGGATTTTTACATATAAATGAGATCATGCCTTATTTATTTTTCTGTGACTGGTTCATTTCACTTGCCATTATCCTCTGCATTCATCCACGTTGTCTTCAGTGGTAGATTTCCTTTGTGTTTTAAGGCTGAAAGATATTCCATAGTGTAAACATGCTTTTTTTCTTTTTTTTTTTATAATTAATCAGTATTTTTTATTATGGTTTGTGGGGTACAGTTAAGGGTTAGGCGTACAATTACATTTCATTCAGGCACCCTGTTGATAAGAGGTGTTTTCCCAGCCCCAGACAGATATTTGCTACTGTTAATCCCATCCCCCTCCCCGCCCATAGATTCCCAGTACCATCAGTCATTTTCTTACAGTATTACATTGGATGTTCAAGGTCCATTATATGAGTGAGAACATGTGATATTCTGATCTTTGTTTCTGTGAGAGGTCACTCAGTATTATAGACTCTAGTTCCATCCAGGTTGCTGCGAAATTCATGATTTTGTTCTTTTTATGGCTGCGTAGTATTCCATCATGTATATGTACCACATTTTTTTAATCCAGTCCTCTTTTGATGGGCAGCATGGTTGTTTCCGGGTTCTTGCTATTGTGAACAACGCCGCGATAAACATACGTGTGCAGGTATCTTTTTTATAGAGTGATTTGTGTTCTTCAGGGTATATTCCCAGTAGGGGGATTGCGGGGTCATATGGCAGGTCGATTTTTAGAGCTTTTAGGAATCGCCACACTGCTTGCCACAGAGGTTGCCCTAGTGTACACTCCCACCGACAGTTTAGAAGTGTTCCCTTTCCACCACGCCCTCTCCAGCAGCTGTTATTTTTTGAGTTGTTGATAACAAACAGCCCCATTATAAAATGGGTGAAAGAGATGAACAGACACTTCACAAAAGAAGACATCCGAGCAGCCAACAAACACATGAAGAAACGCTCAACCTCACTAATCATCAGGGCGACGCAATTCAAAACCACACTGAGATGCCACCTAGCTCCAGGCAGCATGGTCTTGTTTTCTTTATTCACCCACCTGTTATTGGATGTTTAGTCTGTTTTCATACCTTGACTAAGGTGAACAATGTTGCAATGAACATGGGATGCAGATATCTCTTCGAGATACTGATTTTATTTCCTTTAGAAATACATGTAAAGGTGGAGTTGCTGGATCATAAATAGTTTCAATTTTCTGAGGAAGCCTCTATACTGGTTCCTGCAATGGCCATACCAATTTGCATGTCCACAAAAGTATGCGAGGGTTTCCCATTCTCTGCATCCTTGCCAGCACTGTACCTTTTTCTTTTTGAGACTAGCCATTCTAACAGGTGTGACATGATATTTGCACCTTGGTTTGCATTTTCCTGATTATTCATGAAGGTGAACCTCTTTATCACATACCTGTTAGTCATTTTTTTGTCTTCTTTTGAGAAATGTCTGTTCAGGTCCTTTGCCCACTTTTAAATTGAGCTGATTTTGTTATTATTGAATTATGTGAGTTCCTTATATATCTTATACATTAATCGCCTATCAGATACATGATTTGTGAATATTTTATCCCAATTTGTAGACTGCCCTTTCACTTCACTATTTCCTTTGCTTTGCAAAGATGAGTTTGATGCAATCTTCTTTGTCTATTTTCACTTTGTGCTTTTGGTATTATATTCAAAAAATCATTTTCCAAACCAGTGTTAAGAATATTTTTACATGTTTTCTTCTAATAATTTTATAGTTTCATGTTGTATGTTTAAGTATTTAGCCTACCTGAAGTTGATTTTTGTATATGATGTAAGATAGAGTCTTATTTCATTCCTCTGTATGAGGATACTCAGTGTTTCCCAATATCTTTTAATGAAGAGATTATCTTTTCCCCATTGTATATTCTTGGCACTCTTATTGAAGAACAGGTGACCACATATATGTGGATTTACTGTTAGCCTTTCTATTCTGTTACATTGACCTATATGTTTGTTTTAATTCCAGTACCATACTATTTTAGTTACTATAATTTTGTAACATATTTTGAAGTTAAGATGTGTGATGCCACCAGCTCTGTTCTTGCTCAAGACTGCCTTGTCTATTTGGGGTCTCTTGTCCATAAGAATTTCAGCATTAAAAAATCTATTTCTGTAAAGAATGTCACTGGGATTTTGACAGACATTGCATTAAATATGTAGATCTTTTTGTGTAGTATGAATATTTTAATAAGATTAATTATTCCAATCCACGAAAAGGGGTGTATTTCTATTTATTTGTGTCTCCTTTAATTATCTTCATCAATTTCTTTTAAAATTTTCAGTGCTCACATCTTTCATCTTTTCTATTTTTTATGGACTGTGACAAGTTGCATTTAAAAATTCCGTTTTCTAAAGGCTTACTCACAAATATGATTTATATAAACCACTCCAATTGTTTATTTTCATTTACCTATTGATTTTTCTACCAATTTTAAACCTAAATTTTCTCTGTTTTAGTTTAAAACCCCTGCATCTAGTATTTCAGAATTCAACAAGCCGTTCGTTATTTTGCCTCTTGTTGTTATAAGAGATTGCTATCTTTACATACACCTTACCCCAACCTTCATTTATTATTACAAATATTCTATACTTCTCCCATCTCATCTTTACCTCATTCTTTTCAGTTGTCTAGGCTACCATACCTTCTCTACAGGCTAACTTTCAATTGACTGTCAAAGAGAGAGCTTTGTATGTTTGCCACATGCAAGAATAACAGAATATATTCTTATTGCAACCTAACTATGCATTTATTACTTGTGGTTTCTTTTGACTTTACGTTTTTTATTTCTCCAAATTAAGACCAGGTACATTTATTTTATTTAGGTGTTGGCCTTCTGAGCTGGTCATTTAATTTTTAAATCCATCTCCCCATTTTGGAAGCTAGAATCCACATAGGAGTGATTTATCTTTTCACTTCACTTTATGAGGATTCCTTTAATGGCATATTTTAATCATTTCACTGAAGTTGAATTTTCATATCTACGAAAATACTTTCCCTTGGTTATTGAAAGTTTCCTTTTTTGTAGCATTCTGTTCTTGTTTTTAAAATACAAGAGGTCCTTTTGTTTTGCTGACAGCTTTAATAACTTTTTTCAAAGATTTCATCACCCAGAATAGTTTCTGTTTTCTCTAAGATACTATTTCTGTTTATTTGCTACTGCTTCTAGTTTCAAATTAGAGGCTTCACTTAGAAAACCAGTATGTTATCTTTTTCAGATTTGAGAGGAAGAGTGCTGAACTTCAAATGGAGATACTCACTAAGCATGAGAGTAGAGTTTGACTGTGGTCTCTACTCTAAGGGACACTAGCTGGAACATTTCATAGCAGAACATCTGATGTCAACATCTTCAGATTTCTTCACTTAGACAGGTCACATTCTCTGGAGGGGGCTCTTCAAACCGCCATCCATTTGACTACAAACATACTAGGAGCTCAGAAGGATAGGAGAACTGTGATCTCAGATGTTATATGCATGTACTTTCCCTATCTCAGTAGGCTACCTCCACCCTCATCTAACCTTGTCCTCTGCCAAGATACCATTCATTTTACTCTCATTAGAGAGGAATTTTTGTGCCTCTCTTTCATGGGAGAAGAGAAATTTTCGACTTTGCAGAGACGTGTGGGGAGCTTGAAGAAATCATGTGCTTCTTAAATAGAACTTCATATACATAATCCTTTTTATTTGAAGTTCTTTTTTGCTTCATCTCTACTTCCAAATGTAACCAACACAACATTATTTAGGCATTTGAGGATTTTGAGATATAAGCAGCCTTAGTTCCCAATGTTCTCCGCTGCAAGTATAGAATTCAGTTTTCTTTCAGGTCTTTTACATCACTTCTATGTGGATTCTAGCTTTCAAAATTCCTTTTCAGTTCTCTCCATTCTTGTGTGTTTTTCTGTTTAAAAAAAAAAAAGAGTCGGTTGTAGACAGAATAATTCTCCCCTACCAAAGATGTCCATGTTCTAAACCAGAATTTGTCCTTACGTTACATTGCAAAAAAATGCTTTGTAAATTTAATTACGTTGATGATCTTGTGATGGGAGATTATCCTGGATTACTTAATTTGGCCCATATTAATCATTATTGTTTTTGAAAGTAAAGAACCTTTTTAGATTGTAGTTAGAGAGAAATGTGAGATCAGAAGAGTTAGAGAGATGCAATCTGACTGACTTTAAAGATAGGGGGAAGGAGCCAAGAACCAGGAAATGCAGAAAAAGTGGTTGGGCACAGTGGTTCAAGCCTGCAATCCCAGCACTTTGGGAGGTGGAGGTAAGAGGATTGACTGAGCTCAGGGGGTTGAGACCAGCCAGAGCAGCATGGCGAGACCTCGTCTCTACAATAAATCAAAAATTTAGCCAGGAGTGGTGTCGCATGCCTGTGATTCCAGCTACCTAGAAAGCTGAGGTGGAAGGATAGCCTTAGCCCAGCAGATCCAGGCTGCGGTGGCCATGAGTTTGCCACTGCACTTCAGCCTGAGCGACAGAGTCAGACTCCAACTCAAAAAAAAAAAAATACTAGAAAAAGCAAGGAAACGGATCCTTCCTTCGAGCCTCCACAAAGGAATATAGCCCTGCCTACCCTTGATAGTAGCCTTGCGAGACCTGTGTTGGACTTCTGATAGAAGACTGTGAGATATTGATTTTATGTTGTTGTAAGTCACAGAGTTTATGATCATCTGTTATGGCAGCAATAGGACCCTCATACACTGCTATGTCATTGGAATTTGGAGAAAAAGTAAAATTAGTTTCTGATGCTCAACCTGCCTTCATAAATGGAAGTCTTCCCTTTTTAAATTAACATTTACCTATTAAAGGATAGGCAATAGATTGACATAGTTCAAAATTCAGAATGCTCTAAAGTATATGCAGCAAAACTACCTTTTCTAGCCTTATATCCCTTCCCTGGAAATTTTAAAAGTTGGAAGTTCTTGTGTACCCTTCCAGAGATGTTCTATTCCAATACAAATAGTGATATCCTACACAGTATATTATTTTCTCACACATATCATAAGTGTTCTTCTATTCTTTGCTATTTTTCTATCAGTACCTTAGAATACTTCCCACACCAGAATACAGTTTCCTCATTCTTTTTTCTAACTTTAGATATATCAAAATTTATTCAACTAGTACCCTATTGATAGACATGTATTTTATTGCCAAACTCTTATGATTTTAATGGTGAAACAAATAGCCTTGTAATAAATCAAATTAGACACTATATGTTTCAAAATACACATTAGACAAATCCCTAGAAATTGAATAGCTGGATTCAAAGGTAAGCACGTCTATAATTTTGACAGATGTAACCTTTTAACAGTGGATACCCATTTCTAGATAAATTAGAATAATAATAATACAGTGTGAGATGATGAAAGCTGAAGGGAAATATGTTGAGGTGTAAATGTAGAAAGGACAGCAATTTCTCCTCCAAATGCTGTCCCTCCTGAACAAGGATTTCATTCACTAAAACATCAAAGACATAAGGCAAGCAAGATAGTCTACTTGGCTACAAAGTTTGTAGGATTTATTACAGAATGCAAATATAAGTAATACCATGGAGTCTTAGTGATGTGACAACCGGTGAAAGCAACTGCTTATTAAATTCTCCAGCAATATGTCTCCACAGGTGTAGAGGTTGAACATTTTGAGTTATACTACGTTGGTGAAAAAAGTTTGATGTAGCAAGAAGAAGGGCAGGGAAGATGGTGGTGAGAAAAGAGGGGCCAGAGTAGAGAGATGAACCATTTTAAGGAACTCAGGCTTTATCCTAGAGCTACGGAGAAATACCAGCAAGTCTTGTCTTGTTTGCTTTCTTTAAAAAAAAAAGAAAGAATAGTTAGTGTTTTCAAACAAGAGAAAATGGGAATTTGGATTATTGGCTAAATTCAGAAACCCAAATCACTCCAAACCTTGAAATTGGAGAGAAATAAATTGAGGACTAGTAAAAGTAAGTTTTTTAAATGTAAACTTAGATATACTGATATCTCTAAAAGCTACAATAAGTAGACTTCGCAAAGATTTAGAAAAAGTTAGAGAAAATAAATCATTTAGAAAAAATACTTGAGTTGTAGGTAGTAAAACATTCATTGTCGATTTTGAAGACTTAGTATCTTATTGGAAAATATAATTATGATCTTCCACTCCTTAATAAAACCCGAATTTCAGTTTTTACTTTCCTTAAATGGTCAGTCCTTGGCCCCAGTCCAAGACAGGGAATACTTTCAAATACTATGACTAGGGCATTCACAAATTATTTCCTTTCCTTTAGGTAATCTGCTCTCAATTGTGCTTTTTAAAGAGATATCACTTTGAATTCATATCTCCTTTTTTAATATGCACTAACATTCACACTCATATTTCAGTTAAAAACAATCCTGAACACAAGTTTCTAGAAGATAGAAGTAGTAGTGTTACTTGTTCATTGCCATTTTTTTACTAGAAAATTATCTTAAAATGAAAAAAAAGCCTCCTTAGGTTTACATGAAATTCATAACAATGTTCTATTCCAGCATTTGTCCTTATTTATCTAGATGCCTTTCTATGACTTTCTTTAAAATTTGCCAAAGAAAACACATATATTTCCTTGTAGCTAAAGCATCAAAGCTCCCACACAGAAACTCATTCCTAAGGAACCCAAATAAAAACATAAAGAAGACTATTGGTAGACTAAATACATTTCAAGCCTTTTCCAGGCTTCTATTTAAACACACAGTCTGAATTTCACTTGGTTGACTCTCTTCTCTATTAAACCCTGGGCACAGGGACCACGGCTTACTTTTAAGGCTTTGCAAAAGCTATGATGACAGCTAAGGCTAAACAGGCTCACATTAGATCGAGCAGTGCCAGCCAAAACGTGTTACGCTGGTTATTTTATGGAAATGCCAATAAATGAAGGCTAACAGAATCTTGCTTGGTACCAGCACCTAAGTGAGACATAATGGGCATTTGATAATTGTTATATTAGGACTGAATGATTTCTAAATGTGTTATGTGTTCTGTGGTTTGAACATACGGAGGCTGGGGAGGCCAAATGACAAATGCAAAGCTAAATTCTGTTCTAGTTGTTAGTTTGTCTAAGTTTTCAGACCTTTCTTTGTGTGAATACTGGTGTTTATGATTTAGAGTTATGGTCCTGGATTAATTAACATATCAAAGTTTTACAGTATTTTTTTGACAGTTAACTAAGTTACTGAACTGTATTTGCTTTTATGTACTTTATTTTGCTTTTTTTAAAAGGTAGACTTTGTTTAAAGACAATTTAAGAATTTAAGATACTGCATGAAATATAACCGTTAAGGTGAAGAAAACAGCATAAAACTGTTTAGTACAAAAGTGGTCATTTAGAATCACACCAAAGGAATTCTTAAAATGACTGTTGTCTGAGAGAGAACTTTATATTTTTTTATTTCAACTTCTCCCCTCAATTCTAGAACCTTAAATTGTGATCAAATCTATAGGATATTGCTTGGCTTTAGGAAGAAGGGGTGGTTTAATTATCCCTGTGAAATTAAAAAAAAAAAATGACAAATGCCATCCCATAACTCAATTATTCCTATTTGTAGCATTGCCACTCTGGATAAGACTGATAATGTTATTCAGGAAATAACGTTGAAATTGACAAATTCCAGGAAACGGAGAGACCTTTCTCAGATCAAATTGTGTAGGTTTCTCTTAGTTAACAGGCAGAGCAGAGTATGTTTGTTCTTGTCACAGACACAGTTTGGAACATTGAAGAGAACACTCATTACAGACACAGGGGACCTCATGATCCTAGAAAAAGAGCAATGTCATTCCATGGAAAATAAAACCTGGCAATTTGCATTGGTGTCTCCTTCTGTTCATACAATTCACAGAAAAGGTTAAGCAGGAACAGAAATTAGAGAGAACGCCTTTATTGCTCAAAATACCAAATGGTGCATCAATGTAGACAAAGAAATTCAGAAATCTCTGCAATCATAAATTCAACATCTAGTGCACTGCAAGCCCTAGAGTAATAGCCATGTTTGAAATCCCTGTGTCTGTAGGAAGCAGAGCTGTACCTTGAACATATTCAAGGAAACTTGAAATTCTCTATCTTTTCATGCCCCCAAATGACTCCAGTTTATTAAAACAGCAACTGTGTGTCAGTGGAGGGTGGCATAAAAATTCATTTCTAGTTCAGAAATTTGTAAAATATATTTCTAAACTTAGTTAATTTAGTGAAGATATATATTTTACCCAGATTGTTCATTCAAAATACCCCATTCAAGACATCCATTCTATCTTAAATGGAAGATAAAAGTTTTTTTTTCCCAGAACACATGTCCCTTTGAATTTCTATCCATTTATACCAAAATTCCGACAGTCAAGTGGCAACAGTGTCAGTATACCTTGGGTTGAGCACTGCCTCAAAGACTAATTGGTAGTCCTCCAAAGGTTACTCTCATACAATACAGAGTTTTACTTTACCTGATCTCTCCATGACTTTCATTTGCTCTTAGAATAACTATTTATTGAAAATTACTACTTTCCTGCCAGGCACTGGCATATACAATGGGAGTGGGAATATTTATTCTACAGGGCAGAGATGGACCAAAAATCATATAAGCGTTTTAGGAATGTACCTAAGTACATAAGAATGCAATGAAAACAGACATAGAGAAAAATTAAGCAAGAAAGGGAGATAAGAAGTGCCAGAGAGTTGTTGAATTTGAAATAGGATAGCCAGGACAGAGATACCTGAAAAGGCTACATTTGAGCAACGACATAGTCAAGGGAGAGTTGTATGTTATATCTGGGAGAAGACCCTGTATGCTGAAGAATAACACACTGGGAGGTGTCTGAAGACCAGGAAGGATACTACCCTAAAGTGCTAAGAGAGGATAGCAGTAAAAAAGGATGCCAGAGGAGTAACTGGCGACAGTTGGGTAGTGCCTTCTAGTCCCTGAAGAAGACTTTAGCTGATATCTCTTAAGCTTAAAAAAATAGATAGTTCTAGAGGATTTATTGAGGAAAGACTATCTTGGGGAAAAGATTGAAACCAGGAGATCAACTAGTAGGTAGTTGAGATGCTAGCGTGACTTGGATCAGGGAACTGGCCGTAGAGATGGTGAGAAGAAACTAGACTGTATAGTTTTGTATACAAAGTATAATCTGGAGTTTTTGTGTGGATCTCATTCTCCATCACTGCTCATTTCAGAAGGACTTTCCTCCATATGACCAAATAGCTTCCAAACATCTCATTCCATAGAATTCACCATCGGAAGGACTGAATTTTTATTTCCAGTTAAACAATGTCATGGAATGAGGCAATTGGTCCAGAGGGTGTCATATGGCTCTCCTAGAATAAGGTCCTAGGTATAACAGGGAATATATCCCCAAATTCCTGAATCCTCACATGCCAGGAACCCTTATAGAGATATCACTGGTAAAAACTCATTTATTTTGGTAGGCACCTTTCAAAAATCACTTGGACCACTTTTCAGTCTGTCACCATATCAGAGCCCATAAATTTTTCAGCTCACAGACCTTAGAGGGACCAATTAAATAGAAATTTCCAAATGTAATTTTATAAAGAAATTGGCCAAGGAGTAGCAAAGCTCTCTATTTCATTCTGCTCCTCTTCTGCTTATGAAAGAAAAGCTATTTCATATGATAGAGGAAGAATATCAAAGACTAGACCAAAATTGTGACTGAAAATAAGTTGTATAGTTCATTCATATGCTAATTCGTACTGAAGTGGTTGAGATGTAAAAATCTAAACTCAGTTACTATTCTATTGCATATCTATGTCTTGTTCACTAAAGTATTACCAGCGCCAAGCCCTATACCTGGCACATCACAGAAAAGCAATAAATCCTTATTGAATGAATAAGTGAGTCTTACCATACTGGAAAATGATGAATTTTCAATTTGCTTCCTTGTATGCCACTCTTTGGAGAAGGCCATAACTTTAAGCTGGCTGGGGAATATGGAAGATGAGAATGGAGAGAGGGAAATGAAATTAGCACCTACTTTGAAAAGTCCGTTTTAGCAGACACATTGAGAGTGTGATTTCAAATTGCTGTTCATTTTTTAAATTAATATAAAGTTATTTGCTTCATAAGGATGATATGCTACTTAAATCCCTGTTGACAGACATGGGAAAAATAATTTTCTAGGCTTTGTTTCTTTCAAATGCCACTTTATATCAATTAATAATTGCTGAGCACTCACTAGTTTCAAACTCAGATACTTTCCTCAAGGTGTTTGCAAACCAGTTTTGGAGACAAGGGACCAGTACACATAAAGTTAAATGAGGTTATAAAAGTAACATAATATCTCACAAGAAATAATAGAAAGGTCTCAGGTGGAAGACAATATTATGTAAATACCTGTCCGAAGGGGACATGGATACTCACAGTACGTGGACCACATGGCACGTGGAATGGACTGAAGTGTGCCCCACCTCCCAAATTTATATGTTGAAGTCTTAAGCTCCAGCACCTCGGAATACAACTGTATCTGTAAACAGTGCCTTAGAGACGTAATTAAGTTAAAATGAGGTCATTAGGGTGGACCCTAATCCAATCTGACTGGTGTGTTTGTAAGAAGAGAAAATTAGGCCACTGTCATGCATAGATAAAGAGCATCATGTGACCTGAAGACAGTCATCTATAAGCCAAGTAGAGAGGCTTCAGAAGAAACCAATCCTAATGACACTTTGATCTTGGACTTTCATCCTTTATAACTATGAGAAAATGAGTTTCTGTTGATTAAGCCAACTTGTCTGTGGTGCTTGCTATGGCAGCCCTAGCAAACAACACAAATACAAGATGAAATAAAACTTATTGAGTAGCAGAGAAGAAGCAGGGCATTTTCCTGCAGAACAGTGCTTAGCACAACCATAGTCAATGAAATGCACTACAGAAAGGGCCTGATCATGGGACCCACATTCATAATACTTAGAAAAATAACCCATAACTATAGGGAAGGTAAGGAAGGTAGCATTCAGGCAACATTGAGACAATGAGACCTTCTGGGTCCCAGTACCTAGCGGTCAATTTCAGCTCATTCTGTTGAGCTCATCCAAGCCTTCTAAGTAAGCTCTTTTCTTTTTATTTGTTCTTAGCTGTGAATGACAAGAACAATAGCTTGGTCAACTGACCTCCAATAAGACATAGATCCTCTCCTCTAACTAAAAAGAGTCAGCAATTGCTTAAGTGCACTTGTCAAAAGTGTAACTATCATTCTTTTTTGAGACAATGGAACTAATACTCACTTGTAAGTCATGATTTATAAATTGCAATATGAAAAACATTTATAGCTTTCTTTGCTGAAAAACAACATATAGGTACATTATATATCTTTGCTAAAATACACATATATATGTATGTATCTGACAATCACTCTAATTTGTTAAACATAACTTGCATTTACAATTCACCTGCAAGCCGTGTATATACATATGACATAAGCAAGAGAGAAATGTGGGTTATAGGGTTATTTTATTTGCACACTTTGACTCCAATCACCAGCCTAAGTCATCCAAGAGACCACCTGTTTTGAGAAGGATGAGGGACTGGAGGTTACTTGGGAATTCAGCTTTGTCTATCTGAGTCTAATCTAAAAGGAGAGTGGAAATCTTACTTCACACTTGCACACTACTGGGTAAGCAGGTCAGCATCTACCTTGGCTTGGCATTTGGCAACGCATTGGCCAGACGCTCCCACGCAGCTTGGCCCCTCACCTGCTGACAGCTAGTCTGGGTTTTACAATTATCTGCTTTTTTAGTATCATGGGTTATACAGCTCTGGATAACTGTGACAAAACTGCCTAAACTTGTGGAGATTTTCCTCTGGAAACTTCTGAACCTGGCGTAGGAGGTGGAATTCACTACCTTTTTCATGTGGCAATGTGACCTAAAAAGGCTTGGAGTAGATAGTTTGGGTACATACGCCTAAGGATGTTAGACAAATATATTACATAACATTAAAATGATATTCATCTGATTTCCAGTTAGCAATGGGAACAGAGTATGATGTTTACGTTGCATAAGCAGCTGAATGCCTAGGTAGAGTTAATCCAGAAAGGGCCAGAGTTTATTCAATCAGTTGTTACTCATTTGAAAAATGTCTTTCAAAAAAAATATGGAAATACTGCAAGCTGCATAATTTTGGAGAAAACCGAAACTTCTGCTAGTATTAATATGATGAGTTACACTGCATGACTTTTTAACCTTGTATTCATGAGACAGGCACCTTTGGTCATGGAGAATTACTCTCTTTATAGATTGCTGGATTCAAATTTCTGATATTCGATTAAGTATCTTTGCATCTACGTTCATGAGGGACAATTGGTCTTGATTATTTTTTATAAATGCGATGTCAAATTTGAAAATAAGTGATTCTGGCCTCATGAAAAGAGTTGGAAAGTCATTCTTTCTCCTTTATTTTGGAGTTTATGTAGAACTGGTAAAATGTCTTACCTCAGTATTTTATAAAATTCAACAGTCAAGTGATTAGGACCTGTGTATTTCATTATATAGCAATATTTTTTTTTAATAATCCAATTTCTTAGCCACTTATAGAACACTGTTCAGATTTTTTTTTTTTTTTGAATTGGGGGTCTCACTCTGTTGCCCAGACTGGAGTGTAGTCGCACAATCACAAGGTTTACCACAGCCTCAAACTTCCTGGATTCAGGAGATGTTTCTCCGTCAGTCTCCTGAATAGTTGAGACTGCAGGCACCATTTACCATGACCAGTTAATTTTTTGTTTTTTTTTTAAGTAGAGACAAGGTCTCACGATGTTGCCCAGACTGGTCTCAAATTCCTGGGTTAAAGCAATCTGCCCACCTCAGCCTTCAAAAGTGCTAGGATACCATTTTGAACATTCTGACATCCTTGGCATGCTTCCCCAGGATCAAAATTCTAAATTAAGTCTTTCTGACCTAGAATTAACTTTGGGATTTTCCAGTTGGACACCTGGAGAGCCTTTAAAACATGTATCCCCCATCTAGTGGAGCTATTAAGTAATTAGATTTTTGTAGTAAATTGTATGAGAGACATTGTCAAATGATAAGTGATACGAGATGTTATTTCCATTACATTTATAGATATGTCATTGATATGAATATTTAACATTGTATAAAACTATTATAATCTAGTACACTATTATAATTTTCATTGTTATAGCAAATATTCTTTAAAGTTCTATTTGTATGGATATGTTGTGATGTGAGTATTTTAAAGATTACATGGAATTTATAAAAGTCTGATGGTCCTGAAAAAAACAAAAGAAATCCTAGGATTTTCAGGCATGAATTCCTGCATCTGGCCACTATTCAGATTTTGAATTTCTTATGACTGTTGGGTAAAATGTGCTTTTCAAAGAAGTGCTTCATTTGTCTAATCTGTTAAAATCAGTGACATTACAGTCTTCATATTATCTGAATAATCTATAATGATATATTCTTTCTCCATTTCTTGATTATTTAACTGAGAATTTACTAACTTGATTAATCTTTCCAAAAAAACAAATGTTTAATTCTGTTTTTTCTTGGTTGTTTGCTTTCCATTGTATTGATTTCTACTTTGATCCTCATTATTTTTTGAATTCCGTTTACCTTGAGCTTCATATACTCTGCCTTTTCTAGTTTGTTTAAGTGGAAGCTTTACTCATTAATTTTAATTTTTAACTTTTTCCACTAATTAAACCAAAAATTGTCCTCGTATGCCCTATCTAGCTGGGTCCTATCACTTTTTCTGTGTTTTGTTGTTATAATCATTCAGTTAAAATATTTTATAATTTATATTGCAATATCTTCTTTAACCAATCATTAATTTAGAAATATGTTGTTTAAATTTTTGCTTCTGTTATGATCAATCTGCTGTTAACCTCTCAAAAAAATCCTGGTTTTTCAACAACAACAGTAAAAATTGTCTACTAACCCCTTCATTTGTATCATTCCTGGGTCTCTTGATTATCTGACTTTCCTCCTAACCATGGGTTATATTTTCTGTTTTTTCTCATGTCTGATCATTATTGGTTGCGTGCTGGACTTTTGGCTGACATGTTGTAAATATTTTGCAAATTCTGTTCTCTTCCTCTGAAGAGAAGAGAATTTTGCTTTAGTAGGCACTGACATTACTGATAGCTCACTTTGAGTATGTAAAGTTGTGATTTTAAGTTTTGTTAAACTGGGTCTACTTCTGTTTTACTCTTATTTCTAAGATAAATCCCTTCATCTTGGGACATAGTTTTTACCCCCAATGTGTGTCTCTTTGGAGTTCTAATGAAAATCAGAGGTGACTGATAAGTACTTCCAGTCTGGAAGGATTTAAACACTAGTCTTGGCCCCTTTACTCAATGGTGAGTAGCAGTTGACATCTCTGTTCAACTCCACAGCCTTCCAGTTGTTATTTTTTCTCATTTCCAGGTACTCTTGGAATCCAAACTTCAATTTTCTGAATCCAAATTCCAAAATTATTACAGTTTTATGTTTGATTTCTAACTTTTCTATGCCTTACAGACTAGAGCATGCTCTCGAAGGAAAAATCTATTAAAGGTTTCTTTTGAATTTTACTTATTTGGGATTACATACACCCAGAAAGCTTTTCAGAAAAATCTGGTTAAAGCATGCAAGATGTACCCATTTTATTTCTCTCTCTGGTAAAAATGTATTCTAACAATAGCCTAAAGGCAATAACTTAACTTATGATCATAGTAGGAATACTTTAAGCAAATATAGAGGAAAAAATGCTTTATGGAAAGCAGAGATGATTTAAAAATTCCTCAGATTCTTAAGCTATTCTATTGAAACAAAGCCCTAATTTTAGGGTTCTTATCATGGAAACTGATCTAGAAATTACAGAGTGTATGCAAAAAGTTACTTTCAGTAGTATGTACTAAATATAAAACAATTTTAAAATAAAATGAATCAGGGAATTTCTAGTTTGTCTCACATGGACTTGGAGAAGAGTTTTCTAAAATACAGTCTGAGGAACACCATTTTTTAAAAATATTAATAATAGAACTCAATATCTATTGAGAATTTATTGTGACCTAAGTACCATTCTAAGTATTTTGTTAAAATGAATTCATTTTACCCTCAAAACTCTTTTATGGAGTGTAGAATGATTAAACCAACTTTACAAATGAGGAATGCAAGTCACAAAATGTTTGAATGATTTTCTTCATCACGGCACTAACAAATGGTAGAGCAAAGAGTTGAACTCATGCAGTCTGGCTCCAAAGATTGAATTCTTTTATTCTTGATAAGCTATAAATATTGCCTCTTATTACAGTAAGGAGTGGCCCCTCTTCATGAAACTTAAAAGATATTTGGTCAAATGAAGGTACTACTTTTATTTTATTTTTTTAACTGGAAGACTTCTCAGAATCTTCAATGTGTTGTATTTTCTAAGATCACATATGTTGATGGGTTCGATGGATGTGCTGGTATGTTGACTCAGCAAACAGAAAAGAAGGTCTCTCATTTGGCACTTGCCAAGCCCTACACCAAGACTGATTTCGAGTTGCTATTGGTTTTCAATTGGCTCACAAGAATTTCTGAATATTTACCAGTTGGCTTCCTGGGATGAGTCATCACACTACTTATGATTTTCCTAGAAGATGATGGTAGGATACAGAGTGTTTGTTGTTTTTTATTTTCTCCTCTCTCTCTCTCTCTCTCTCTCTCTATCTCTATCTCTCCCTTAACTCCAACTCACCCACTCCCTCACTCTACTTCTTTTGAAAAATACAGAAAACATACATTAGAAAAATATTCTCATGTAAATTTTGACTTTCTAAATAGAATTCGAATCAATACTGAAATACCTAAATCTTAGGGTCTTCAAAACTGACTTTAAAGACCTTAACAGCAACAACAACAAAAAATTAAAACTGATGAAAGAAAGAATTATAGTTGAATAGACTAAAGATTTAAAAAGATAATTTTAAAATCCCATATGATTGTGGCAAAAGGATTTACTGAAAATAGTTTATTTAATAATAAAAACTGCTAGAATTATCACATGTATTGAAAAGATATGAAGTAAATAAATTCATCTGTGTTCCTTGACAGTAATCTCCAGGAAATAATAAATTATTGCCCATTTTTACAAATTATCCAAAAAAAAAAAACCTCTAATAAGACATATACTTGTTGTTTTATCCAGTGTGACTAATGTAATCATTTCACAGCTAGATTCTAGACACAGGAGAATTTATGCATATTTTTATTGTTTTAGATTCCTTTATGTAGATAGGTAAATACGAGAAATCAAATTTCCTGTATTAGTAAACTAACACTTATTTTTATTGTTCAGTTTTGAGTCAATTTAGAAGACAGCATCAAAATCATCACACAAATTGAATGGGTCACAGTGGAAGAAGCACTCTTACCAGAGCCAAAAATCTCCTTGAGTCTATACAACCTCTCTTCTATTCACAATATTCAGGCTGGGCATGGTGGCACTCACACCTGTAGTCCCAGCTACTCAGGAGGATCACTAGAGACCAGGAGTTCAAGGCTACAGGAAGCTATGATCACACCACTGCATCCATGTTATGGCAAATGCAATTTTCTTCTTTTTCTTTTATGTTGGATTGGTATTTATTTCAGTGAGCATATGTATCAATTTTTTTAAAAATCCATTCATCTGTTGCTGGATACCTTGGTTGATTATATATTTTGGCTAATATGAATAGTGTAGCAATAAACATGGGAGTGGAGATATCTGTTAGACATACTCATTTCATTTCCTTTGGGTACATACACAGTAGTAAAATTGTTGGATCATATGGTAGTTCTACTTTCAAATTTTTGAGGAACTTCCATACTGTTTTCCATAATGGCTATACTAATCTATAATCTATATTACATTCCCATCACTGCATTCCTTTTTCTCTACATCTTCACCAACGTTTATTATCTTTGGTCTTTTTGATAATGGCCATTCTAACTAGAGTGTGATGAGATCTCATTGTGGTTATAATACACATTTATGTTAAGCATTTTTAATATACCTACCAGTCATTGGTATGTTTTCTTTTGAAAAATGTCCATACAAATCATTTGCTCACTTTTAAATCAGATTATTTGTTTTCTTTACTATTGAGATGTTTGATTTCCTTTTATATTATAAGATATTGTCAGATGCATGGCATGCAAATATTTGCTTTCATTTAGTAGGCTAACTCTTTTCTCTGTTTATTGTTTACTTTCCTGTGCAAAGTGTTTTTAGTTACAATAATCTCATTTATCTATTTCTGCTTTTGTTGACTGTGCTTTTGAGGTCTTATCCAAAAACTCCTTGCCTAGTCCAACAATAGGAAGTGTTTCCCCTATGTTTTCTTTAGTAGTTTAATGGCTTTGGTCTTCTGTTTAAGTCTTTAGTCCATGTTGAATTCATTTTTATATAGAGTGAAAGTTGAAGATCTGGTTTCATTCTTCTGTATATGAATATTCAATTTTGCCAATACTATTCTTTGAAAAGGCTTTTTTCCAATGTGTGTTTTGGCATCTTTGTCAAAAACCAATTGGTTGTAGATATCTGGATTTCTTTCTGGGCTCTGTATTTTGTTCCATTGGAATATATGTCTGTTTTTATGCCAATACCACGCTGTTTGGTTATTAGTTTTGTAGTATGTTTTGAAGTCAGGCTGTCTGATGCTTCCAACTTGCTTGTATTGCGCAAGATTGCTTTGGGTGTTTGAGGTCTTCTGTGATTCCATGCAAATTTTAGGATGATGTTTTTGTATGTCTATGAAAAATGTCATTGGTATTTGGATAAGGATTGCATTGAATCCGTAGATCACTGTGGGCAGTATGGACATTTTAATAACATTAATTCTTACAATCACTGAACACAGACTAACTTCTTGTTTATTTGTATCCTTGAAATGTGGAAGTTGTTTTTTGCAGTTTTTTTACATTATGATACTGTGGGGTACAGTTAAGGGTTAGGTATACAAATACGTTTCGTTCAGGCACCCTTGTTGATAAGAGGTGTTCCCCATCCCCAGACAGATATTTGCAGCCGTTAATCCCATCTCCCTTCCCCCGCCATAGTTTCCCAGTACCGTCAGTCATTTTCTTATAGTATTACATTGGATGTTCAAGGTCCATTATATGAGTGAAAACGTGTGATACTCGGATCTTTGTTTCTGTAAGAGGTCGCTCAGTAAAATAGACTCTAGTTCCATCCAGGTTGCTGCGAAATTCATGATTTTGTTCTTTTTTTATGGCTGCATAGTATTCCATCATGTATATGTACCACATTTTTTTAATCCAGTCCTCTTTTGATGTGCAGCATGGTTGCTTCCAGGTTCTTGCTATTGTGAACAAGGTTGCGATAAACATATGTGTGCAGGTATCTTTTTTATAGAGTGATTTGAGTTCTTCAGGATATATGCCCAGTAGGGGAATTGCAGGGTCATATGGGAGGTTGATATTTAGAACTTTTAGGAATTGCCACACTGCTTTCCACAGAGATTGCACTAGTTTACACTCCCACCAACAGTGTAGAAGTGTTCCCTTTTCGCCACACTCTCTCCAGCAACTGTTATTTTTTGAGTTGTTGATAATTGCCATTCTGACTGGAGTTAGGTGGTATCTCAGTGTGGTTTTGATTTGCATCTCCCTGGTGATTAGTGAGGTCGAACATTTCTTCATGTGTCCGTGGACTGCTCAGATGTCTTCCTTTGTGAAGTGTCTGTTCATATCTTTAGCCCATTTTATAATGGGGTTGTTTTTTTTTTTTTTTTTCAGCACGTTTGAGTTCCTTGTAGATCCAAAATGTTAGGCCTTTGTCAGACCTGGTGTTGGCAAATACTTTTTTCCAGTCTGTAGGCTATCTCCCTGCTTTCTTGATGGTTTCTTTGGCTTTGCAGAAGCTTGCCAGTTTAATGAGGTCCCACTTGTCTAACTTATCTCTTATGGCCTGTGGGCTTCGGGTTTTGTTCAAGAACTGGATGCCAGTTCCAATTTCCAAGAGGGTATGTCCTTCCTTTTCTAAGGTTCTTATGGTTTGAGGTTTTACATTTAGATCTCTGATCCATTTGGAGTTAATTTTTGTGTATGGGGATAGATAGGGGTCCTGTTTCAATCTTCTTCATGTGGTCAGCCAGTTTTCCCAGCACCATTTACTGAATAGGTTCTCCTCTCCCCAGTAGTAGGTGGTGGAGGCCTTGTCAAAGATGAGTTGGTTGAGAAATTGAGGTTTTGCTTCTGGAATCTCAATTCTATTCCATTGATCTATATGCCTGTTCCTATACCAATACCAAGCTGTTTTGATGATTGTAGCTTTATACTAAAGTTTGAAGTCTGGTAATGTGATACCACCTGCTTTGTTTTTTTTTTCTGAGGATTGTTCTGGCTATTCTTGGTCATTTGTGTTTCCACATGAATTCCTGTGTTGTTTTTTCTAGGTCTGAGAAGAATGTTGCTGGTGACTTGATGGGTATTGCATTGAATCTGTAGATTGCCTTAGGTAAGATGGACATCTTCACAATGTTGATTCTTCCAATCCATGAGCATGGGATATTTTTCCACTTGTTTGTGTCATCTTTGATATCTTTGAGCAGTTTTGTAGTTTTCATTGTAAAGGTCTTTCACGTCTCTGGTTAGGAAGATGCCAAGGTATTTCTTTTTTTTTTGTGGCTATTGTGAACGGAATTGTGGTTTTTATTTTGGTTTCTGTTTGTTTATTATTGGTGTAAAGAAATGCGATTGTCTTTTGCACATTTATTTTATACCCTGAGACTTTGCCGAAGGCCCTTTATCAGTGTAAGGAGGTTTTTGACAGATTCTCTTGGGTTTTCAAGGTACACAATCATATTGTCTGCAAAGAGAGATAACTTGACTTCCTCTTTTCCTATTTGGATACCCCTGATTTCCTTTTCTTCTCTGATTGCTTGAGCCAGGACTTTCAGTACTTTGTTGAAGAGGAGGGGTGAGAGTGGGCATCCTTGTCTTGTTCCACTTTTCAGAGGAAATGGTTCCAATTTTTGTCCGTTTAGGAGTATGCTGGCTGTGGGTTTCTTGTAGATGACTTTTACTATTTTGAGGTATGTTCCCTGTATGCCTAGATGTTCGAGTGTTTTTATCAAGAAGGGGTGCTGGATTTTATCAAAAGCTTTTTCTGCATCTAATGATATAATCATGTGGTTTTTGTTTTGACATCTGTTGATGTATTTAATTACATTTATGGTTGAAT